>NC_088867.1:39835528-40004211 GCF_032884065.1 Artemia franciscana
AATGGAACTCTTCGGCTGCACGGGGAGGAGGATGAAGATCCATCAGAAGGATCTTAAAAACCATATAAGGAAGATGTCTTCATTTTATAGGGAAGAAAAAAGAAAACATTTCCTGCGGGGTTACACTTGCAACATGTTTCTCAAGAGGGAGAGGGTTAAAAAGATGGTTTTACTTGAAAAATTTCGTATTTTTCAGAAAGTTTCAAAGTTTAACAGATTATGTGCAATTTTGGTCAGAAATGTAGTTCCAGCGCCTGCCCTCGTTGGCATCCAAGAGTTTACTGCTGCCATTGTCGCTGATTGCAATTGACAAAACTACCCCTTAACATTAAATAATAGCTCCTTTCTTTCAGGCAGACCCATCTAGCATAGACCCTGGTAAGCTCTCCCCGAACAGAGGTCGTCGTGTACACACTGCTCGGTCAATGTCTGTTCAGTCGTCAATGGATCCATACGGATCCTCAACAACCTTAAATAGTGAGAGCGCTTCCAGTGAAGTTGAATATAGCCCAAGATACTCGGGTGACAGAGGTGGCTCACCTCAAGGAAGAATATCAAATTAATAGCCTATTCACGTTAAACGGGAATAAGGCATAAACATGGCGCTGTGTTTAAACTCTACCTCTCTGTCATTTATTTTTTATTCAGTTGTATTTAATCACGACATCTTAGGCTTTTTTGGTTTCCTAAAAATGTTATTTTCCCAACCCTAAGTAGTATTAAAGGATCGTAAAAGACGGCATGCAATAAATTCGTCCCAATCGTCAGGGGTCACTCCAAAATAACCAACACTAACCAACACACTCCCAGACGCTTTGCAGCTTTCAAAAGGCAGTACAACAGTGAACAATTCTCTGTCATCATCTTTACATGTTTCAGGTTGCCTGTTTTCTAGATCTTAAAATAGTTTACATCGCTCAAAAAAAGTGCTGCCACCTTTTCAATAACCCTTGTTATCTACACTAGTCCTTTTATAACCTCTCTGAAAAAGTCTAGACTGATCATATCCTTTTTCTTCAGTACTCTGCACCATAATCATATTTTACCACAGCAGCACCGTCACTGCACTGTTTTCCTGTAAACTCTTACTTTCGACCTTATTCCACATTTGCTCTTCCACACGGTCATAGATTGAGTAAAAACAACGTCTGCATTTGCTGTTCCACTTTCACTATAATTTTCATCCTTCAACTATAGCGCCATTTAAGTAAAGAGACTTGTCTACTTCTTCAACTGCTTCATCACCTAGCTTCATGGCATTAAACTATTCCTCGAGAACACTCAATTTCTTTGAAGAAAGAATTATTAGAAGATAATCTGGTTAAGTAGCTTCATAGTATCAGTAGCAAACAAGTTTTTGCCAAAAAAACTTTTTTGCATGAAAACAGTCGATGAAACTCCGGTATACATATTCAGAGTTTTTTAATAGAAAAAATAAAATAGCACTTAATAGGACACTTCGTATAGAAGAAGTTGCCGTGTTCGAAATATCCAGTTAAAAATTTTATATCTGCTCACTGTCGATTAAAAGGTTTCATCCCTATTTTGAACTGTTATACTTTCGTCATGGAAAGGCAGTGTGGTCTTCGAAGTTATCTAGCACTTCTTGGCTATTTTGTCTAAAAGAACATGGCTCCGCTTTAGTCCTGTTAGTCTTCGAAGGTCATCTTGGGGCTTCTAACTTCGTAAGGGCGTAGATATGTTTTCTGTATGCTTCAAAGTCTTGTGCTACATGAGGAAAGTCCCCTAGTTGTAGGGAACTAAGTTTCCTTTTCACTTCTTTAGACAATTTTGAGGATGAGAACTATTAATTCAGCATTCAAAGTTTATATGGGGAAAACGGGGTAGATCAATTCACTAGTAACAGCCGAGCCACCAGAGCAGCTGGAGTGGATTACTTTTTTGACTTTGAGATATTGGACAAAGTTCCACATTTGAGACTCTATCATGATATGTGACGCAAATGATGAGATACAGATATTTAGTTTTAAAGGCTACTAGTCTAAGACTGAAGTTCAAGTTTCGCGTCTATGCCTCGCATGCGTAGGTATAGATAAAATTATGAAAGTTTTGAAAAGGAGTATCTTAAGCTGCAGAGCTTCTCTTCACCGTAAGGGTGGAAGGGTTCAGAGCCTTCATTCCAGAAAAATGTAGTAGGAAGGAGGGAGAGGGTGACTTAATGGAACCAGAAATGAATGAGGCAGAAGGCAAATACAGGAAAGCAGAAATGATGACTTGCACTTTAAGTTCAACAGCCTCAACTGGATATCCAGTTTGACATTTTTGTGGGGAATTCTTTTGGTGTCATAATTCGTCGCTAGTACGTCCTTGAAATCATCCTTTCAAACACTATAAGATTTTTGAATCAAATGAGGCAATTTTCTACTGCACTAGAATAACAAACACCCATTTTCATATACCTTTAGTATAAAATACATTTAAGTCTAATTCATCTGTTACCTTCTGTTAATATAGATCTGTAACATATATTTGGAACTTCAAACGTATTCTTTTTTGCTTTTTTTTTTTTTTTGCACAACTTGAAATCTAGGTAATTTTAGTTTTGTTTTAGGAAGAGGGGTATGTGCATTTTATGTTTCATTATCATTTCATTGATTTCTTATAACCTTCCGGAATTATTTTTGTCGGATTTAACTTTTTTTTTCCTGTGCTGCATAACTGTACTTGCTGAACTATCTTATGTCTGTTTAGTGTTTTAAGCTGTGAACAAATTATTTTTAAAAGAAAGATTAAAAGAAATTGTATTTTTAAGTGATTGTCTCTGAAGTCTGTCTGGTCTAGAATTAAAAAGTTGCGAATTAGATTTAGAATTTCGTGCATTATAAAAGGACGCAACAAAATATGAAAAACAATCGAAAGGATACCATTGTAATATGTTCATTCGATAGCGAATGCAACAATAATCCGAATATTTTAAGACCATCTACAAGACTATTTTTCAAGGAAAGAAAACGAAAAGCTTACAATAAGTAGAACACAAACAACAAGATAAACCAAATATTAGTTAGTAAAGAGGTAACTTTATTTAGGTTTTTAATCTTAGTTAGTTTGAGTATATTCATAAATTCCATCTTTATCCTTTAAGAAAATGTCCCAGATATGTTTCTAAAATATCTGAAAATTCAAATTACTTCATTGCTGTTTTCAACTTTTCGGATTTTTCCTATTTCAGTTTGTGAATATGTTGCGAAATACAGAGCGTTCTTAGAAGCTGTATGTTAAAGGGCAGAAAACATATTTTGAGCACATTTTAAGGACACAGAAACACAGGCACAGGACACAAAAAAAAATTCTAAGTAATTTGTGTCAGTAGCTTAGTAACAATTACTTCTCCTATTGATGGATTATTGTAGACGATGTATTTTGCAACCTGTATCACTGATTGTTCAAATTCATGGAACAATCTTCTATTATAAGAAATAATGATTCTCTGGCTCCCTTTTTCTTATTTAAAATTTCTTTTGTTTTAGTCCTCTTGTTCTTTTTATAAGATCATTTTTTTTTGTCTCTGGATAATCATCTCTTTTATCTCCTTTACCATCTCCATATCTACTTTCATTCCCGAATGGGTAAGGAAGGAGTCAATGAAGAATTTAAAGGAAGCTGGAAGAGTATGGAAGGGGGATAATGACTGAAGCTTTGAATATATTAGGGTGGAGGAGGAAGGTGCACGGCTGTAGAAAACTCCTGCATTCCTATGTGTTATTTCTAATTTAACTTAGATTTCTTTTACTCAAGTGATGCGTAATTCAAACTATCTTAAATAGATATTAAATCAAAAGACAAGTTTAATCATATGAAAGTAAAGATTGACACTAAAAATGAAAAGAGAAAGAACTATCCTGTATATAGGGAGGACTACCGCCCTCTTCAGCTCCCCACTATTTATGCTTACGTTTGATTAGTGCTCTCATTGGACATATTTTAGACTGCAGTACGTATAGCCAGCTGCTAATTCCAATAATTACCGTTATTACCGCTAATTACCGTTTGCCTTTCGAAGCATTTCATATACAAATTTTATTGTTGAATTTAAATGTAGATTGATAACACTTTCATTCTCGAAGCAGCCTGTCCATGTTAAATTTGAATCTCGCTCATTCATTTCTAATATTATAACGAGAATATGTTAGAAAACTTACCTTCAAAACAAAGTTCGTAAAGTTTGATCTTTCTCAACGAAAAACTTTTAATTTCAAATCATTTTTTGCAACTAATGGGAACAAGAGACCTTTCCAATCTCTTAATTATCGAATCAATTCAAGCAGTCCTCGCGGCCATATTTTTAGGGGGATATAGGGAGCCAGGGCATAGAGTCCTTTCATCATTTAGGACTACATTTACTCTTGCCATTCAATTAAAAATGTTGCAGTGTGCTCAACGCTTTCCAAAAGATTGTCAGCTAGCCCTTGGGATCGTGGAATTTTCTAAGAAAGCTTACAATAATAAATGTGCCCGATCCAAATTCCAACAAGTTACAACCTTCTTACTTTCTACTTGAATTCGCTGATACAGCTTTTCATTTGAAATTAATCATTTGTATTTGTTGGGGTCTCTTTCCTGAAATTGCCCTGGGAAAACCTGAAATCCTTTTTATAAATAATCTGTAAAATCTGTAAGGTCAACAAAGTGTAATGAGCCTTCTTTTCATCGAAGATCTATATACCTTCTTGAAATTTTGAGTTAACACCATTTTTGTCTTCGATGGGACGGGGATAGCTTTAAAAGGACACAAGTAACAAATCTTACTAGAAAAAGGGTATCACTCCTTTCACCCTTGGTGAAAAAAAAAAAAAAAAAAACAGATGAAAAAATAAATAAACACCCCCGTGCCTCGCAAAAATTCAAATTTTATGTTTCCGCTTGTAGCAGCTTGAAAATTCTGGTAGTGGATTCACAGAAATCTGTAATCTGATAATGCGATTTCCATCTACATCAGATCAATTAAAGAAAATTTACCCCCCCCCCTTTTTCAGTACTTTTGATAATGGCTGTTACTTGGAATTAACCTAAAATTAAGCTTCATCTGGTGTAAACATATATTTCAACTGCAATAGCTTTGTAAATAATATACAAATAATAGCTCTAATAATTCTAATGTTTCCAAAATTTATATTTTTAGGGTTTCGGTTAATATTAGCACAGGTTACTCTTTACTGACGGTTTATTACCATAATTTTTTATAAAGGAAGACGTTTCCTTGAAATGATAACTAACGTGATATGAGCCTGAACCTTCCGGGGCCTTTGGGCTAATAAAATTTGAATAACGTTAAATAGGAGATATTTTACCGGATAGTAGGAGAGTACATTGGGGTAAATTAGGGCCGTTTTTATTACTATGATACGTAAACAGCAACTTTTAGCAAAAGCTAATTGAAATGTTATTCCTTACTTCGAAACTTTATAGATTTCTCGAAAATTACTTACATACGAATAAAACTGACTAGGCAATAGTTTCAAGCTTTAGGCCCCCTAAGCTGCTTTATACTGGCATTTAGTACGATATATTACCAAAATTATTTGAATATTTAAGCACGTAGTGCGGCGATGGTACGCTCGATGACAGAAATTTTGCTCAAGATTAGTGGAATAAATACAAATCAGCAGTCTTTCTAATTTTAATTCTCTGTGATCTGCTATACAGATTACTAAGACTTAGAATGTTAGCTTAGTTGCATTTTCTCTGCAGTTACCTGTAACACAAAATACTGAACTGCCATCTAAGATTTCTGTGTACAATTGTTAATGTAGCACTGCAGGTGTCAACCCACAATTGAGCCTTTCGATTTTTTTTTAAATATACTGATAAAACCTTAAATCTATAATCTTACGAAAGATCAGCACCGCTTGTGGATACTTTTTAAATTATTTCCCTACATTTCCTAGCCATCAATGGCAAAATTATAATTTGCAGAATCATACGAACTGTATGAGTTACCACGAACTGTGTTCGTGGTAACGAACTGTAGTAAGGAGCGACCCGGCTCAATAGTAAACGAAACTCTAAAAAACGGAATTTTGGAACTAATAGATAGATTAAAATAATCGAGTTTTTATGATGATTTTAAATATATAAGTTTAATCAGATTTAGACTTACCGATCAAAAGTTACGAGTCTGAGAAAATTTGCCTTATTTTAGAAAATAGGGGGAACACTCCCTAAAAGTCATAAAATCTTAACAAAAATCATACTCTTGCATTCAGGGTATCGGATAACCCTATTGTAGAAGTTTCAAACTCCTATCTACAAAAATGTGGAATTTCGTATTTTTTGCCAGAAGACTGATTACAGGTGTATGTTTATTTTTCTTCCTTTTTCCGGGGGCGATCATTTCTACACAGTAGTGCTAGAATGTCGCGAGAGGGTTCATTCTAACGGAAATTAAAAGTTCTAGTGCGCTTTTTGCTTGATCAAAAAAAACTGGAGGGAATCTAGGCCCCCTCCCACGCTCATTTTTTCCAAAGTCAACGAATCAAAAATATGAGATAGCCATATTGTTCAGCATAGTCAAAAAACTTAATAACAATGTCTTTAGGGACGACTTACTCCCTTACAGTCCAAGAGGGAGGACCTGCAATTTACAAAATTAGACCAGTGTTTACGTATAATAATGGTTATTGGGAAGTGTACAGACGTTTTCAGGGGGATTTTTTTGGTTGGGGGGGGGGGAGTTGAGGGGAGTGGGTTACGTGGGAGGATCTTTCCATGGAGGAATTTGCCATGGGAGAAATTTTTTTCCATGAAAGGGGTGCAGGATATTCTAGCACTATCTAAAACAAAAAGTTTCTTCAACTAAAAATATGGAGCAGCCTTAAAACTTAAAACGAACAGAAATTATTACGCATGTGTGGGGTTCATCTCTTCGTAAATACCTCGCTCTTTACGCTAAAGTATTTTTAGTAATTTCAACTATTTATTCTACGGCCTTTGTGATTCAGGGGTCATTCTTAAAGAATTGGGACGAAATTTAAGCTTTAGTGTAAAGAGCGAGGTATTAACGAGGGGCAAACCCCCCTCATATAAGTAATAAAAATATATAAATATAAAAATTCGTTAAGTAAGTTAATTCGTAAGTTACGTATATTTTCTACTAATAAAAAAGTTCGTAAAAAATTAAGAGTTCTGGTTGCCTTTTAAGTAACCTAAAGGTTGAAGCGCAACTAGGCCTCCTCCCTCACCCCTTCTTTGCTCAAAATGTTCCGATCAAAACTAAGAGAAAGCCATTTAGCCAAAAAAAAATTAATGTCCAAATTCCTTGTAATTATTCATTTTGCGGACAGCCAAAATAAAAAAAAATATATATTAATTCAAAAATGTTCAGAAATAAAATGAAAAAACAAGTGTTTTAACTGAAAGTAAAGAGCGGCATTAAAACTTAAAAAGAACAGAAATTACTCCGTATATTAAAGGGGCTTTTCCCTCCTCAACTCCCAGCTCTTTACGCTAAAGTTTTTTACTGTTTTAAAAAGTAAAGTTGAGAGAGAGAGTCAAACATTAGCGTAAAGAGTGGGGCGTTGAGGAGGGAAAAGCCCTTTTAATATACGGAGTAATTTCTGTTCGTTTTAAGTTTTAAAGTCGCTCTTTACTTTCAGTTAAAAACCTTGTTTTTTACTTTATTACATGTTAAAGCCATTAATGAGTGAAAGTTAATTTTTGCTAATATCTATTTCTAAAGCAGTATGCATAAAAAAATTTCATATTGATTGAAACGATAATAAAATCTATATTTAAGAGATGGTCTAAATTAAAAATGGAACTACATAGGATAGATAAGACAGTAGTTAACTTGTTAAAATTGGATTAAAAGCAATTGCTGCCGGAGACCAGTTTACGAAAAAAAAGCGAGCCATATATGAAGGGCAAAATTAAATAAAGTCAGTCTTGTGTTATTTAGAATTTGCTAGCGGCACTGATAACTAGAAATAATTCATACTACGTGTAGAAATGATGTGACAAAAGGATTTAAAGTACATCATTAATTAAACCGTTCAACTATAGAGGAATGAAATTTTGCACATCTAGAAAGAAATTTTATTCGTGTGGTTTATTTCGTTCAGGGAGACCTCTAGAGTTTGAGGCTGTCGATTGCCTTATTACTGCCATAAATCAGGTCTTCTTTCTTCCAAATAGTAATTTCTATCCTTTGGGAAAATCATTTGTCAAGACGTTAACCATTATGCAGAACAGTATGGCTTTTCAACAGTTCCATTCTAACTTGATAGAAATTGAAGAATATCTTGTGTATTTCCATTGAAATCTCACCAGTAATCAAGTTAGAAATTGTGTCGACTTTTTGGGTTATATGCAATCAAAAAGGAATTTAATCAATGAACCAATACAAGGTCAAAAGTATTTTTGACCTTGAAAGTATTTCAAGGTCAAGGTCTTTGAAAGTATTTCTTTATTTTTGAAAGTATTTTTAAAAGTATTGGGTCTTTGTGCCAGTCTTGGGACGAAGAGTGGTCTCATTCTTCCTCTTTGGTGTAGGTATGGAACTCACTAGGCTATAAGGAAAACGATGGTTACTTCCACACTTTCAACTGAGTAGATCAATAAGAGACATCTGGCGGTTTATCAGACGTTACCAAACGACAAAATGGACAAGTTTCAAGTTTCAAGACAAGACGACGATTGGTTTTGTTAGGTACGGCAAAATGGACAAGTTTCAAGACAAGACTTACTTAAGACTTAAGACTACTTAAGACTTAAGACTACTTAAGTTTCAAGACTTACTAGATGCAATCAAGTGCGAAGCAGCATTCAAGAATTAAAATACGAGGCTGTTCAAATGGGTTGAGAGTTTTTTTCCAAATCAATTATTTCTAAGATAGCTAATTCAGTTTCTGAATGAATTTCACATTTTTCGGCTGAATAGGAAAAAATTCAGATATTCATTTTCTGAATGAATTTCTTCTGTCGGCTGAATAGAATGGAACAAATAGCAAATTTTGAGCATCACCACCAGACACGTACATTGGCCCGGATGGGATGGGGGAAAAGACAGACTGATCAAAATAACAAAATAGTTATCTGTAACAGGAATTATAGAAAATTACATTTAAGGGAGGGGGATTATGATCAAGTTCATTAGGCGAACGGCCACCCAGCCTCCTGAATAAAAAAAATTTTCAATATGTGAAATGGCTTGAATGTGTTTTTTTCATAATTTATCCCGCAGTTTATGCATGAGAAGAAAAAACAGTAAACTGAATATAATGCCATGACCATTTATTCACAATAAATACAACAAACACTTTGAAACTTACAGCGAAAGCCCATAAGAGAATAATCATTAAAAAACAACTCTAAATAGCAAAAATATACTATCGAAGGACAAAATTATACGGAAACATTTAAAATCATCACGAATTTCCTTTAAAGAAGACTAAATATAGAGACTGATCATCAATAGATAAAATTTACTCAAATTGCGTGTCAAGACATAGCCAGGTTTACAACTCAGAGGTGACCCCTAGTTACCTCACCTTAGACCTTGTATCTCAGTTCTGCCTCACACATACCTCTCTTCTCCCTCTCTTCAGAAGGACAGGAAGATCCAAGATCATCAAGATATCAAGTAACGGATACTAACTAGTTATTGGGTGTTAAATTTTGGAGAGTTCCAGCCCCACGACTCTTCCCCTGGCCAAGCAACATAATTGAAAATATAGAATAAATATCATAGTAATATAACATAAGCATTTGAAATTACCTCATAAGAAAATTTTGATTTTTAGATGCATTTTATAAATATAAGAAAGTCTGAACCCCTAGACTTTTCCCCTGGCTATGTCTTTGATACAACACACTAAAATGAAATTCTGTTTTTTTTTTTTTTTTTTTTTTTGAAAATCAAATTTCTATTAGTGCATGCAAACGTTTCAACTCAAACTGAACCCATTTAAAATAATACTAAAATTTAAAATATTTATAATCAAAATAATTTATGACGTACAAAAATTCTTTAAAGTTAGATAAATAATTTCATTGCCTACCAAGCGTATCATTTTCTCTTTCTAATTTAAACTTGGCTTTGAAAAACAAAAAAACATATTTGATATAAAAGAAAGTGGTTTTAGGCATTAAATTATAAAAGTACTGATATTATCTTCAGCCAAAAAGAAGGCATGGAATTTATAAAAATAAATACGATAGGCCTAGAAGAGTCAGTCTAAACGAAAGTTGGGAGTTGTTCTAAGCGGGCTTGGTAAAATTTATTTCCACTTTTTTTACACTCACTCCGCGAGAAATTTGGATTAATTTTAATCCTCAAGCTTTAACGGTGTTGAACACCGTTGATTCCCCACCGGTGATTCTTTAAAAATCGAGCCCGTCAAAGAAGCAAGAAGTTTTATCAAAACATCAGGACGTTAAGAAGACACTAGCAAACATATTGGAAGCTTTTTTTACAAACAAATATTACGCGGGAGTTTTATCAGGTTATCATATGTTTATGAGTAAGTCAAATATAAAAAAACAAAATAGCACACAAAAAATAACTTGTTCAAATATTGAAAGAAAAGAAACAGGAAAAAACTGAAAACAACAGAAATAATATATATAAAATTATACACATTAGAGTGAATAAGATATATGAATTTTCTGGTTCCTACATGAAATATATTGTTCTGCGTTAAGTTCTATGTTATGTGTTATGTTGTCAGTATATGTTATGTGTTAATTCTATATTAAGTTCTATGTTATGTGGTATGTTCTGTGTATATGTTTTGTGTTGGTTCTATGTTAAGCTCCGTGTACATGCCCTAAAAAATCGTAATAGCAAACGATCCGGTTAACTCTAAAAACTCAGCTTTACTACAAAAAACCACACACACAAACAAACAAAAATACACAAGGAAAGACAGACTATTTTACTTTGTGCGCACTGTTTCTAATAGAAAGTATCTTTGATCATTACTCTTGTTCATTTAGTTTCAACAAAGTAAAAATAAAAAGGCTAGTCAAGGCTAATTTAGTGCCCAGAAAAATAAACAAACAAACAATATATACATACAAGCTCAGAATAACGAAGGGAAAACAGTAGACAAACGAAAAAACAGTAGTGACCTGAAAACTAAATCAAGTTTGTGCATCAAGTTTCTAGGAAATAAATTAGTAGTTAGGATTATCCTCGATTTTAAGGATTAATCCTTTTAGGATTAATCTTAATTTTGATTTTTAGGATTTTTTTAGGATTTTTAGGTTTCTTTTAGGATTTCAGGATTTAGGATTTTTTTAAATCTTGATTTTAAGGATTAATCCTTTTAGTATTAATCTTAATTTTAATCTTGATTTTTAGGATTTTTTTAGGATTTTTAGGATTTTTTTTAGGATTTTAGGATTTAGGTTTTTTTTAAATCTTGATTTTAAGGATTAATCTTTTTAGGATTAATCTTAATTTTAATCTTGATTTTTAGGATTCTTTTTAGGATTTTTAGGATTTTTTTTTGGATTTTAGGATTTAGGATTTTTTTAAATCTTGATTTTAAGGATCAATCCTTTTAGGATTAATCTTAATTTTAATCTTGATTTTTAGGATTTTTTAGGATTTTTAGGATTTTTTTTTAGGATTTTAGGATTTTTTTAAAATCTTGATTTTAAGGATTAATCCTTTTAGGATTAATCTTTGATTTTTCCGCACTCAGGTTTTAAGAGGAATAAAAAATCCTTATAACGCCACTGCTTGGATACTCGCAGTGATCGTAAGCCCAGCTTATCGGTGAAAGTTCAAATAATCACATGCTCTCTATTGGTCACCAAATTAACGTTGCAAAGCAACGTTAATTATATTAATAATTTATAACTGCCTATTATTAGTACAAGCTAATAATTTGACTTCTTCAGTTAGTGCAATTTAGTTTTTGAAATCCAATTAGCAACGAAACCATATTTAATTTTGATTAGATAATTATCTTTGCAATAAGTAATAATTACATATTATTATTAATAATAATCAAAGATTATTACATTAATGTTAACTGATTATAATAAATAGTTAAATAATAAACAAATGATTAACATAGTATTGTCAATTATTAACTAATTATTATTAAACAAATCAAAAATTTATTTAACATTCTTAACGTTAATATTTCAAATTAATAATTACATGTTATTAGTACATAATATTAACTGATTATAATATTAATTAAATAGTAAACAAATGATTAACATAGTATTATCAATTATAAACTAATTGTTAATAAACAAATCAAAAATTTAATTAATCTTCGGAACGTTTATATTCCAAATGAATAATTACATTTTAAGAGTATATAATATTAACTGATTATAATAAATAATTAAATAATAAACCAATGATTAACATAGTTTTATCAATTATTAACTAATTATTATTAAACAAATCAAAAATTTAATTAAACTTCTGAACGTTATATTTCAAATGAGTAATTACATGTTAGTAGTACATAATACTAACTAATTATAATAAATAATTAAATAATAAACAAATGATTAACATAGTAATATCAATTATTAACTAATTACTAATAAACAAATCAAAGATTTAATTAATCTTCTGAACGTTTATATTTCAAATGAATAATTACAGGTTACTAGTACATAACTGATTGTAATAAATGATTAAACAATAAACAAATGATTGACATAGTATTATCAATTATTAACTAACTTATATTAAACAAATCCAAAGATTAAAGATATTTTTAACGTTTATATTTAAAATTAATAGTTACATGTTATTAGTACATAGTAATAACTAGATTTGTGCATTTTGTGCAATTTCTAAGGGGGGTTCCATCTAAAAAATGATACGAAAACAAGTAATATTTGTTGTCTAAGTAACAACTCTCAGTTGCAAGATAGTCAGTGATAAATAAAAAATTACAACTGAAATACAAATTTAAAAATAAACTTCAACCTAAAAACGTCACAGAATTTGCTTAAGTAGAAGCATCGATTAAGATATATTAGACAAGAAAATTAGGGTAAACAATTGCTTTTAGGGACATATTCTTGAATATCTCAAAGACATTTTAAGATATTAAAATATTTTAAAGTATTTAGCTTTAAAAAAATATTATAAATAAAAAAGATATAAACATAATTAATCTTTAATACAAACATCAAAAGTATAAAAATATTTAAATAAATATTAAATGCATTTTTTAATCTTTCACTAATATTTTAAAAATATTTTCGGGCACATGTTCTTGAATATTTTAAAGATATTTTAACATATTTCAATTATTTTTAAGTATAGGTAACTTTTAAATATTTAATTAAAAAAATCTTATTCATAAAACATTTAGAGATGTAAATTTTAATATTTATTATAACTATAAATAAACAAAAAACCATTTAAATAAATATTAAATATATCTTTCACAATTACTAAACATTTTTTTATATTTTTGGTTACTTGTTGTTTAATATTTTAAAGATATTTTAAGATATTAAATATTTCTAAGATAAAAGTTAAGATAGGTGAGGAAAACTTTCAGAAGTTAAATATGACGTTCTATGAATCAATGTAAGGTTTACTCATAGCTCAACTACTTTCTTGAAAATATTGAAGAAAGTATCCAAACAACAATTATTCACTCTATACCATTGAGAAAAATATCGTCCTGAGAGAAATTAATCGGTAGTTACAGCGGGTCTTTCAGTTGCACTATCAGTCAGAAGTTTTTCGTTGTCTTCCCTAGAAAAGAGGTAATATTTAATAACAAAATATCATAATTAGTAAAGAACCAATAAAAGAAATTAGTTAAATTTTACTTACATTTAAAATCCTAAATTATTTACAGCCAGAGGCACAAAGATCTAAATTAATATACTGGTCTTTAGCTGAAATACATCGATTCTAATGAAAATTTCAGTGTCGAAAAGAAAACATTTTGCCTTCCAAATCTAATTTTACATTCACGATTTCCGAATATTATTTCTATGAATATTATTTCCAAATATTATTTCTATTATGTTTCATAAGTAATATGCTGAAACTCTTGTTCTTTGCCGGAATATTTACTTTTCCAATGCAGAGGATTATCTAAGTTCCTTTTTTTTAAATATACTCAAATATTGCTGCTAGCATAAGATTGACAGATTTTTTAGCTTATTAATATTTGAGCTGATTCCCTTATAAATGTAAAAGAAGTGATCTCGAAACACATAGTTTCTAACAAGAATTCAGCGTCGAAAAGAAAACCTCCGCCTTCCAAATCTAAATTCGGTACTTGTGTATTGTCGACTGACGTCATTATAAGGATTGAGCATTATGCCGTCATGAAGTTGTTTGTCGACTGACGTCATGTTTGTCGACTGACGAAATTACAGACCGGGACACCGGGACAAAAATGACGACCGGGACACAGGGAATATAAATGACGACCGGGACACTCAAAGATAAATTACAGACTGGGACACCGGGACACAAATAGCGACCGGGACACAGGGAATATAAATGAGGACCGGGACACAGGGACACAACTACAACGGGGACGCCGGGGGCACAGGGGGGATATATAAATGACGACCGGGACACAGGGAATGTTCGATTAGCAATCACCATCAATAAAGCTCAAGGGCAATCATTAGAATAATGAGGTATAGATCTGAATACGGATTGTTTTTCCCATGGACAATTATATTTTGCATGTTCAAGAGTTGGTAAACCTGACAATCTATTTATATGCACATACAATGGGACAGTGAAGAATGTTGTATATTCGCAAGTTTTACGTAGTTAAAAACATATATATATATATATATATATATATATATATATACTAGCTGTTGGGGTGGCGCTTCGCGCCACCCCAACACCTAGTTGGTGGGGGCGCTTCGCGCCCCCCCCAAGCCCCCCCGCGCGCGTAAGTCGTTACGCGCCATAATAGTTACGCGCCATTGTAGTTGTGTCCCTATGTCCCACCTGTGAATATAGATATATATATATATATATATATATATATATATATATATATATATATATATATATATATATATATATATATATATATATATATATATATATATATATATATATATATATATATATATATATATATATATATATATATATATATATATATATATATATATATATATATATATGGTTTTAACTACGTAAAACTTGCGAATATACAACATTCTTTGCTGTCCCATTGTCTTTGCATATAAATAGATTGTCAGGTTTACCGACTCTTGAACATGCAACATATAATGGTCCATGGGAAAACAATCTGTATTCAGATCTATACCTCATGATTCTAATGATTGCCCTTGAGCTTTGTTGATGGTGATTGCTAATCGACCATTCCCTGTCCCGGTGTCCCGGTCGTCATTTACATCCCCCTGTTTCCCCCGGTGTCCCCGTTGTAGTTGTGTCCCTGTGTCCCGGTCATCATTTATATTCCCTGTGTCCCGGTCGTCATTTGTATCCCGGTGTCCCGGTCTGTATATACATTCGTTTTTTAGTTTTGTTTTTCTCCTTTATTTTTTTCCTTTTTTTTTCTTTTTTAGCTAGTTTTTTTTTCTTTTTAGTTTTTTTGTCCCGGTCGTCATTTATATCCCCCTGTTTCCCCCGGTGTCCCCGTTGTAGTTGTGTCCCTGTGTCCCGGTCGTCATTTATATTCCCTGTGTCCCGGTCGTCATTTGTATCCCGGTGTACCGGTCTGTATATACATTCGTTTTTTAGTTTTGTTTTTCTCCTTTGTTTTTTTCCTTTTTTTTTTCTTTTTTAGTTTATTTAGATTTTTAGATTTTTTAGTTTTTTTATTAGTTTTTAGTTTTTTTTCTTTTAGTTTTTTTGTAGTTTTTAACTTCTTTTTAGTTTTGTTAATTTTTTTTTTTACTTATGTCCTGGTCGTCATTTATACTCCCTGTGTCCCGGTGCTTTGTTGATTGCTAATCGAACATTCCTTTTGTCCTGGTCGCTTTCTCTTTGAGTGTCGTCATTTATTTTTTTCTTTTTTAGTTCTTTTAGTTTTTACCTTTTTTAGTTTTTTTTAGTTTTTTAGATGAAATTTTTTTTTAGTTTTTTCCTTTTTTTCTTTTTAGTTTTTTATTGGTTTTTACCTTTATGTTAGCTTATTTTTCAGTTTTTTCCTTTTTTTTTAGTTTTTTTTTATTTTTTATTTTTTTTAGTTTTTTACCTTTTTTTAGTTTTTTTAGTTTTTTTAGTTTTTTTTAGTTTTTTAGCTTTTTTACTTTTTTTATTAGTTTTTAGTTTTTTTGTAGTTTTTGCCTTTTTTTAGTTTTTTCAGTTTTTTTTTAGTTTTTTATTGGTTTTTACCTTTATTTTAGCTTATTTTTCAGTTTTTTCCTTTTTTTTAGTTTTTTTTAGTTTTTATTTTTTTTAGTTTTTTACCTTTTTTTAGTTTTTTTAGTTTTTTTAGTTTTTTAGCTTTTTTATTTTTTTTATTAGTTTTTAGTTTTTTTTGTAGTTTTTGCCTTTTTTTAGTTTTTTTAGTTTTTTAGCTTTTTTATTAGTTTTTAGTTTTTTTTGTAGTTTTTGCCTTTTTTTAGTTTTTTTAGTTTTTTAGCTTTTTTATTTTTTTTATTAGTTTTTAGTTTTTTTTTGTAGTTTTTGCCTTTTTTTAGTTTTTTCAGTTTTGACGTCACCTGATCCAGTTTTTTCAGGTGACGTCACCTGATCCACGATCCACAGATCCACAGACAACTTATTTTTATATATATAGATAGTTTTTTTTTTTTTACTTATGTCCTGGTCGTCATTTATACTCCCTGTGTCCCGGTGCTTTGTTGATTGCTAATCGAACATTCCTTTTGTCCTGGTCGCTTTCTCTTTGAGTTTCGTCATTTATTTTTTTCTTTTTTAGTTCTTTTTGTTTTTACCTTTTTTAGTTTTTTTTAGTTTTTTAGATGAAAATTTTTTTTAGTTTTTTCCTTTTTTTCTTTTTAGTTTTTTATTGGTTTTTACCTTTATTTTAGCTTATTTTTCAGTTTTTTCCTTTTTCTTAGTTTTTTTTTATTTTTTATTTTTTTTAGTTTTTTACCTTTTTTTAGTTTTTTTAGTTTTTTTAGTTTTTTAGCTTTTTTACTTTTTTTATTAGTTTTTAGTTTTTTTTGTAGTTTTTGCCTTTTTTTAGTTTTTTCAGTTTTTTTTTAGTTTTTTATTGGTTTTTACCTTTATTTTAGCTTATTTTTCAGTTTTTTTCCTTTTTTTTTTTAGTTTTTTTTAGTTTTTAGTTTTTTTCGTTTTTTACCTTTTTTTTAGTTTTTTTAGTTTTTTAGCTTTTTTATTTTTTTATTAGTTTTTAGTTTTTTTTGTAGTTTTTGCCTTTTTTTAGTTTTTTTAGTTTTTTAGCTTTTTTATTAGTTTTTAGTTTTTTTGTAGTTTTTGCCTTTTTTTAGTTTTTTTAGTTTTTTAGCTTTTTTATTTTTTTTATTAGTTTTTAGTTTTTTTTGTAGTTTTTGCCTTTTTTAGTTTTTTCAGTTTTGACGTCACCTGATCCAGTTTTTTCAGGTGACGTCACCTGATCCATCCACAGACAGACAGACAACTTATTTTTATATATATAGATATATATATATATATATATATATATATATATATATATATATATATATATATATATATATATATATATATATATATATATATATATATATATATATATATATATATATATATATATATATATATATATATATATATATTCAAAGTTGGGACACAGGGACACAACTACAATGGCGCGTAATTAATATGGCGCGAAAAAAGCTAAAAAAAGAAAAAACCTAAAAAGAAAAAAAAAGAAAAAAAAGGAAAAAATAAAAAAGGTAAAAATCTAAAAAGAAAAAAAAGCTAAAAAACTAAAAAAGCTGCAAAACAAAAAAAAAAGAAAAACTAAAAAACAAAAAAGATACTATATCTATATATATAAAAATAAGTTATATGTATCATGAAAAGAGAAATCACCAATGCAACAGCACAAACACAAAAAAAAAGAAAAAAAAAAGAGAGAGAGACAGAAGGAGAAAAGGAAGACTGTTTTCCTAAATTAGTGATTAATATAGACCAGCACTTGAATGAGGCCTTAACCCTACTCATCCATACAATCACATAGGTCAAACAGCATAGCCATACACAATCAACCATAAAGAATAATCCATGGACAGGCAGTCATGTCGTCAATACGTATAAGTCGTCATTTACCAAACAGTAGAAAAAATAATAAAGACAAACGTTCAGAGGCAACAACCCAACACAAGGGCTCATCAGGAGAATACACTGGCCTATATAGGGTTTCGCCACTTTAAATTCTCTACCCAGCCAAGTGTTGTGGCTACCACAGAATATCCATGGCATCCCCGTGTCAGGTATCACCCCCAAAATACATGCCTATGAAAGAAAAAAAACAGCAAATGTAAAACAACCAAGTAACACCAAAACAAGCATATCCTGTTAATATATCCCTCTTTTTAGCAACAATAGGTAAACTAAATATAATAAATTTTACCAAATCACAAATATTAACACATTGCAAAAAACCTGAATGAACTGAACAATTATAGAATTCATCTTTACCATGTGGCTAATTTTTAAAAAATCCGCTCAATTAGAAACACAATTCAAAATAAATGGCGCTGCAACAACATTTCTCGAACCTCCGAAATTAGTTGAAAATTTCTTTAAGTATTTCTAGATAATTCTTTTGATATTTATTTAAAAATTCGTTATAATGAAAACTAATTTTTTTAAATTGCCAAGTTAATTTATTTGCAGAAAAACCTCTTGATATCAATTTTTGGCTTAAGATTTTACATCTATTTTTAAAATCAATATAATTACTACAAATCCTTGCATAACGAAGTAACTGTGAGAAAAACGTTGAATATGTGATATTTGAGTGTATATTACTTTCAGGGAATGGGAAACTAATCACTTCAAAATCAAAATCATCCGTTTTATTATACATTTTAAAACTTAATTTATTATTATCACAAATATTAATATTTAAATCTAAGAAATGATCTTCATGACCAGCGCCATGACTAGGTTCAAGAATAAGCTCTGATGATATATATTTTTAGAAATATCAATGAAATCCTTACAATTTAAGACCAAAATATCATCTAAATATCTTTTATTATTTGACAAAACATGTTTTAAATTAATTGGATTATTCTTATCCATCATATATTTATATTCTAGTTGACTTAAAAACAAGTCAGCTATAAATGGGTTGGCATTCCCCCCCCATGGGAATTCCCACAATTTGCTTGTACAAATCACCACCAAATCTTATATAAGTATTGTATAAAACAAATTCTAATAACTCAAAAATCATATCCAAGCTGTAACATCTCAAGTTAACTGTAGTATTAAAGCAATTTGTCCATATAGCTTTTTTATTATAAGTGTCTATTTTTAAGAACCTTTTACTAGATAAGAGGAAAGATTTCTTGATAACAGTTTTTAAATTATCAAACACTACATTAAGTGATAAATTAGTATACATTGTCACAAAATCGAAAGACTCAATTCTTTTAGCTGAAACATTGTTAAAGAATCTATCACCTGCAGTGAATTATTAACACTCCAATATGGATTAAAATTCGAAAATTTTTTAATACCAGAACAATAGGTTTTAAGTTTATTTACAATTTCCTTTGAAATTAAAGAGAGGTCAGTAGCAGCAATGCGGGTTGGACATTTAGCTGCTCCACCAATAAACCGTGGTTTAGGGGGATTCTTATGAAATTTTACAGTCCAATGTAGGAAAGGGAACTTTTTATCATTGTCATTTATTTTAATATTAAAATTTTTAAAAAGTATTTCTTCAGTCTTTTCAATTAAATTCTCATCCTCTATATTTACCTTTTCGTAAACATTAGTTGTGCATAACTCCCTTTTTAAGATATCACAATACAGCTTCTGACAAATTATGGCAAAATTATTATTAGCTTTATCCACTGGCACAATTACAAATTCATTCTTTAGATTAGCAATTGCTTGTTTAATCCTCGCATTATAAAATGATGATTTAGTGTTACTATTTTTTAAGTTAGAATATATTTTATTTCTTATTCTACTAATAATTAAATTCTTCCAACTTTGAAAACTCTCTTTATTTTTATTCTCTTTCTTACACCACTTATCAATAAATAAATCAAAATCATTTTCCAAGCCATCAAGAACACTCGATCCTTCATCCGCAGAACGTGGCCTAGCCATCTCAACCTTTCTTTCATTATAGCCCTAGAAAGTGGGATTGAACCACATTTTTCGTACAACCTACTGTTTGAAATACGGTCAGTCAGCCGGGTACCCAGAACAATCCGTAGGCAATTCCTCTGGAAAATATCTAGTAAATTTTCATCTGCTTTTCGAAGCGCCCATGCTTCAGAGCCATAGTTGACCACTGTCATCACTGTAGCTTCCAATATTCTAATCTTGGTTTGCAGACTTATCTTTCTATTCTTCCAAACTTTTTTTAACTGTGAAAAAACACCCTGAGCCTTAGCTATTCTGCTTTTAACATCTTCATGTGCTGTGGTTATATCTTATTTTTTTTAATAGAGACTTGAAAGCGATTGGAATATTACACTGCTACCCCTTGTTCTCCTCACCCAGATGAATTCCTTGACTGAATTCAATCTTAAGCTTTAATGATTCCTCTTCAGCTGAGTTTTTTGGAGGAGTTTTTTTGGAATTTTACACTGCTAGTCCTTGTTCTACTCCCCCAGATGAATTCCTTGACTGAAGTCAATGTTAAGCGTTAATGATTCCTCTTCAGCTGAATTTTTTAGAGGAAAGGAAATACTAGCCCCATTCACAAGAAAAACTTTCACTATCACATTACTATGTTTCATGCAATAGACCTTTTGAGTTTGCCCGCAATAGTATGCATATAAATGTTTACGTAAACAAACTCTATACCTGATTTCCCACTAGTACTCTTTTATAAGTGATTTACTGTATGATTACAATACTTTAACAAAAAAAAAGATTACTTGCATGCTGTACAAGGCAATGCTAATTTTAAATATTATACTTGTTTTAATTTAAAGATAATTTAGTAGACTATTCAAGCTTTATTTCTAGGCTTCAGCCAATTATAGTGAAAAATATGTGTAGCATAAAATTATAGCTTAAAATATAAGTAGCTTAAAATGTACGTAATCTATTCCGTTCTGTTCAATATGATCATCTCTAGGCTAAAAAATAATGGAAAAAATACACACATGAGTACTCAAGGCATAAGAGACTTTAAAACCAGTAAAGGGTATTTAGCGATAGAAACTTTTATGACGTACTTTTATTTTACATGGCGTTATTTTTTATTCAAAGTTTTTTTTTTCTCAAAGAAATTTCTTCTCGTAATTAGAAATTACTGTTTTGTTAAATCTGAATGAAATTTACTATTTCCAAAATTATGCTACGTTGGAAATATTTGTCTTTAGACAGTTTTATCAGCAAATTTTTTTTTCGGCTGCAATGGGCAGTGATTCGCTCTATGTTAAATCGCAACTACGTGTACAAACATGATATTGGCAGAACTTTCATAGCATAATAATTAATAGGTGGAAGAACAGCTTATTTGACACTGGAAAAAATCAGTTTCAAGCAAACAGGAATCTTGAACTGGCATAGCTCAGATAGAGAGGTTTCTAGTATATCGAATAAAACCAAAAGCACCTAAATCAAATATGAAGGTAGCAGGTGAGTAATGGCTTTAAAAAAAAAACCTTTTTTTCCCGAATTGAAGGCCGTTCTTATGGTTTTATGTAGATTTTAAAAATATACAAATTAAAATCAAATTTAACTGATTTACAATTCTCATTTGGTTCTCTTGCCTTTTTATTGATTTTTGATAGCACTAACTGTGGCGACAGCACTCTGTGATTACCGTTTTTGGCGACAATAAATAAATAAAATCAAAAACAACAAAAATCAAATTCAAATAATAGTGAAGCTTTTTCTTCTTTTCTCAATATATTTTTTATGTATGATGAACAGACCGCTACAAATAGTAATTAACAACACTTTAATGTGTTGGATTGGTTTATCCGACAGAATGGACTGATGTCTCGAAAAATGATAAAAAAAGAAGGTAATATTTAGAACGTTTACGCACTAACCATGTTTCAACTGGAAGTAGAATACTTAAATCGTCAACTGGCTGTATTTTTTTGCATTCCAAAATTTTTCAGTAAAGTACTGGCCAAAAATAGGTTTGAGGGGCCAGAAGCCCCTCCCTCCCCTCAAATGATTACAAATTGTTCATCTCAAGTTTTAAGTTGTTCTTTATATCCATTTGAAGAAAAATAAGAGAACGATCGTCTTTTCTTGTTGTTTTTTTTAAGCACGAAAATGCAGCATTTTCAGAAAAACCGTGAATATCAATTCCCTAAAACGTTCACAATGGTTGGAAGCATAAAGCTAGGCTTGGAGGACGTAATTCTTATAAAAAAAGATGAAAAAAATGTAAACAAGCTGTTTTATCAAAAGGGCCATTCTGAAGAGGATGAGGTTTTAGCCCTATAAGCCTCTCTTCATTATCATTAAAAAAAGACATGAGTTACCTACTCGGAGAGTCGATCTCCTAAAAGTAGCTCATCCTCTGGGACAACTTGTCGCCTCCATTGTGGCTTTGTGACCAACATCGTAGTTAAAAATCCAAAGATAACTATCATCATCCCGATGCAATTCATTAAAATTCCTTCAGAACTTGTGCTATAATTGTCTTTCCTGGAATAATTAATTTACAAATATAACAATAGATGGGAATGGAAAACAGATCACATTTACTTGAAGACGGAAAAGTGGGATGCTTGAACAAACTTTTGAAAAAAGAGTATCAACTTTTTATTAACATTATTGAGAAGGTTTTTTTGTTAGTTTCCCATTGTCTTACTGAAAGATTAGGCTATATCTGCTTTTCTATATTTTTATTTGTTTTATTGTAGGTGCCATCTTTTATAGAGGATATTGTATAACGAATATAACAAAAAACTGAAGATAGAGAAATTTAGAAAAAACAAAATCTGAGCTTAGAGCAAATTTTACATTTAGTGATTATTTTTGCGATTTCTAAACTTTCAGTTCCAGATGCAAGAAGCTATTCAAAGGCAATAGTTTTACAGACAATTACCGACTTGGACACATCAAAAGGACTATTCTTTACTTCTTTTACATTATAGCAACTGGAGGCCTAGGAAGATGCATTTTATTTCGTAAACACTCAGATCATTTTCAGTATTAACATCTAAATATTTAAATGATTTCAGTAGCCTAGCTAGACTGTAGTAGTTACGGCGTCCAAAAATAGGCTACAGAACAGAAAAACACACAGCGGTTTGTGCATTGCGAATCATAACCAGGGAATAATCTATCTATTACTTTTTCTAAATCTAATGCATTTATCTGCCAAGTTGACAAAAAATCCCAAGAGGTCCTTTCGTACAGTCATGAGTGGGTTCGCCTTGAGGGTAGAAACAAACCTGCCCCCGAAAAAACTTCCATTCCTCCTAGAACATCATTTGTGTCCAACACTGGCTATATTCTGTCTCGAAGAATCACAAGAGACTACTATAACCATGATTAGTTTTAGCCTTGAGGAGTATCTCGTCCTTTTTTACAGCTAAAAGTCACATTGAGCACTTGTTTCATATAGCAACCATTTTCACAATTTATTGTAAGGAATAATGGTTTATAATAATGGTATATAATAATTAATAATAATGGAATAATGTTTATAATTATTACTTACAGAGAAAATATCGCTTTTTCAAGAAGTCCCATTAACGAAGCAGCAGTAGCCAGAATGAAAATCGCAACACCAAAATAGACATGAATTGGAAGGTAAGCGACTCGTAAAGGTTGAGTCACACCAGGGAATAAAAACGAAGTAAATCCAAATATCCACTGCAAGTAAAATAATAAATAAACAACTCAGGAATAAATTCAATTAGATTGGGTTTCATTTAGAAATCTTAGGGAAGATTTCACGGGAAGTACAGGGGTAAGTATATTATAGCGGGTTTTACGAAGAGTAGTTTTGAATATCCCAAAATTTTTGTTTCAACACCCTAAATTCCCATACTTTCAGCTATTTTATTAGAAAGTACCAATATAAGTATCTAATAAGGAAAGATACCTATTCTTCAATGAAAGTTCCAAGTAAATAGACCAAAGTCAGAATAATTCAAAATTTGATGCTAAAAAATAATAAATGAACAGATGAAATGTTATTATTACCTAGCCTGTGAAGTAATTATCAAGTACAAAGCAGATAAAATAGCCGAATAAGGGCGAAACAGTTAAAATCTTTTGAAACACATTTGATTAAATTTAGCCACTGGTTAGCTCTTGATTGTTACGAATGACATTTTTACTTCAAATCTTACTTTTAAGTTTCGTAATATTACTTGTAGGTGGTGTTTCTTTTTTTTCTTGTTTGATACGTTTGGCAATCATTTTACGTTGTGACCTTGTCCGTTAAAAACTCATTGTCAAAGGTCATGGTGGGTAGAAGATGCCTTTTTAATCTTAAAAGGGAAGTCAATCAAACTCGTCCTTAGAACGATTAGAAATATATATCCGAGCCGTATTATAGTTATAATAGAGGGTAAACCAAATTATAGATGGCTACGGCGCCAATAATGTATCTTGTTCGTAGTTTGTTGCGTAAATTTCTATTAATGACCGATCAGAATTATTTTAATTGGAAAAGATAGAAGTTTTTAAGAGCAGTTTCTTCGTATAAGGAACTTGATTAAATATTCAAAAATATAGCATTAAGGGAAAATATTTAGGCGAAACAATCTCTTGCAATTTAAATCTTTTACTTCCCTAGAACAAATATGACACTAAGACCAAGGAGAAACACGTGGCTTTCATAAATCTTTGGTTTTTAATCAATTACCGATGTAGTCGGTACCGATGTACCGATGTAGTCGATGTACCGATGTGTGTGACCGATGTAGCCCAGACTTCACTAACGAAAAAAAATCGGATACGATAGATAGCTACAATAAGATTGTATTTAACAAATACTTTTTACGTTTTGTATTTAAAGGTATTTTTGATTGATATAAATTAAATAACAAATAAAAGCTTCTTCATAAATACGCTTTTGATTTTTTATGACCAACTGCGACCCCCTTGTCTTTGGGGTTACGATCCCACTAGAGGGCTGTAACTGTCCAAAGACAGACACAAGTTTAGAAACTAGCTTTCGACAAATTATTACTTAGCCCAATTATTTTCTCGGAAGATGCATGAAAAATAAAGTCCAGCTAGTGGCATGCGACTCTAAACATTCATACAATTTGATTGTCCATTCATATTTGAAAATATTTTTCCTAAGCTCGAAGTGTTTTTAGTTCAGCCCGGCGTGTTACCTAAGTCAAGTAAGTTCAGCAAAGATAAACATGAAAATCGATGAATAATGCACCTACACTCACATAAGATGAAATTTCCAACATTCATCTTCCAAAAATGTCTGATATTCATAATTCAACATGCTAGTCCTAATGTCTGGACCTGACTTGAATCAAGCTTAAAATTGTTAAGAAATATGCTTGCTTTTAAAAAAAATATTAAGAACTAACTTAAATTGCATTGAGTTGTCTTTCTCCCTTTTTTTATATGCATGTTGCAATTTATTTGTTTGAACTAGAATTAATTTTAACTTTTATAAACACTTGCGCAACCTATACACTACAATACAAAATTTCTAAACAGCCCTAATAGTACCAAAAGTACTCTAATATTTGTAAGAAGTATTCTAAATAAATACCGATTGTATCTTATGCATGTATCTCGACATATTGTTGTCCGAATATGATAGCATGCAATTTTTTCAGCTTACAATATTAAGCAAGATACACTCCAATTCAAATTTTAAATTAGAATATTTACTGTTTTCTTTTTCCTTGATTAATTTCAATTTTTCACAACTTTCATTTTACTTTTATTTTTTACCCACTTTCAAAAGCATCATTGTTCTATGTTTCAGAACTTTGACCTTTGTCATAGAAGACTAAGGAAAAACATAAAAGGTTAATCTAATAAAGCTCCAGGATGAAACTGGGGCTTTCCCATTAATATTTAGCTGAAAGTACTAGAGGTATTCTTTAGGTGGAGGAGGCTCACAGTTTCAGAGTCCATCAAGAAGTCCATCTAACAATAAACGCAAGTTTAAACCCTAATTTTAAACATGAGGAGTTCCCTGGAGATTTCAATATGAGACCTAACAAAAGAGGAGATAAGGTAAAAAATATTGGTAGTTGTATGATACAGCCCATACATAATATTCTTCTAATATATTTCTCTGACGCTCGATCCTATTGAAATGTACCTGAGTATGATAAAAAAAATAATGCTTTAGAAACAAATTTGGGCTATATATTTGCACATTTTTGGGGGGGGGGAGTAAAGAATAGCGTTCTGCATGCCTAATATGTCAGGTATAATTATTCTGCATATTATGAAGTAAGAATTATTTTCTAACTTCACACTGTTCAATTACTTTACCACCCTCCGCCCCCTAATGTGCAAATATATAACCCAAATCATATATTTTCCATCTATTATGTCATTTCTCTTTGTTTTGTCCCACACCAAGTTGAAAGAAACTAACAAAAATGAAAACATTTCTACAATACGTCAATGAAAGAACAATTTGAGAGGTAGGAGCTATATAATATAAGTACCAAATATTTATATCATTAGAGAGAATGACTACACAGATGTTAACAGAGTGTTAACAGAGCTAAATCAAATGCTGTTTATCGAGAGACATTCAAGCTAAACGAATAGGCTCTTCGTCCTGTCCAAAACCATTTCAAATTGAACGAAACTCTTAAATAATGACGAAGACCACACTGCCTTTCCATAATACAAATACAGAAGAGAGAATAATTAGGACTTTTTTACCAAGACAGTGAACGAACAACACCTATTTGAATATTTCGGCCCTATATATAAGGGCTGTCTTCAGCAAAGAAAATAATAAATAATGACCACTTACAATAAAAGTTCTCGGTTAAAAATACATTTTTTTAAAATAGCCTTGGCATCGTTACTTATTCCAATAAATAATAAGAAATTATTCCTGTTTTTAATAAATGCAGTTAGTGAAATGGATTTTTAGCCGAGAACTTTTATTATAAGTGTGTTATTAGTTATTATTTTCTTTGCTGAAGACGGCCCTTAGATATAGGGCCGAAATATTCAAATAGGTGTTGCTCGTTCACTATCTTGGGAAAAAAGTCCTCATTATGCTCTCTTCTGTATTTGTAACGATAATTCTTGTCAACAGTTTCGTTTAATATTGTTATTTTTATCATTTTTAAATTTCTTTAATGCTCATTATTTTTCGATATCCCAACAGAACAAGCAATTTTTCTTATATAAATAGGACACATTACCTGCATTGAAAATAAAATAACAGCTGTGATTCCTACCCAGCTATGTAAGCTGTATAAGTTTGGAACTGGAGGGTCTTTCAGGTTGTGTGAATCAAAAACTGCTTTTAGTCCAATTACAGCAAAAATGAAAGCCAAAATCATCATGCTTGCATGTATCAATTTCAACTTTTTCTTTCTTTGATATCTCATCAGCCGATAAACAACCATTCCTAAAGGAAAATCTATATAAAAATATCTAAAAAAAAAAATCAAGAAAAAATACAAACAATAAACAGTCTTCATTCAGTCTTTGACCTATATGAATCAGAATTAGTTTATATTGTTTGACCAGTTTTCACAGAGGATTATTGTTTGGATATTTATTTCAATGCGCAACTATTGAAATTGTGTACAATGCTGTATAGCGCTGTGAACAATTTGTTTTGGATAATTGGACATTTTGGATAATTAAAAATTGTGTACGCAACTATTGAAATTGTGTAAAGTGTTGTATAGCGCTGTGAACAATTTGTTTTTGGATAATTGCACATTTTGGATAATTGAAGTTGCATACAATACTGTATAGCGCTGTGAACATTTTGCTTTGGAAAATTGGATAATATTATCAAAAATTGGCGTGTTTTAATCCACTCGGTTACTCTCTTAATTATTTTTTGGATTTTGCAAAGAAGATCACTGGAAATTGCTGTCAGCCGTGGCATTATTAACGGCGGCTTAAATAGTGGATAATAAAGCGTGGATAAAATAGTTGACTCTTCAACAGGTACACCTTTCTATTTAAAGTAGTTAGTAAATGTTGCAAGATGAATGAATCAACAAAAGTCCAGCTACAGATTTTAATGAAATTAAGTGAGATGTCAATAGAGCTTAAAAAATTGGATCCCCTCCAAGAAAAGGTAGAAAAATTATCAATGGAATTTTCGTCAATTTCGGAATCTCTGAATAAGAAAATTTTTGAAGTGGAAAAAAGATCAGAAAATACAGAGGCAGAAGTTGGTAAGCTGAAGAGGGAAGTTACAAAGTTTAAAAAGTTAAAGGATAGAATTGAAGCGGATCAAACAAGGTGCAACGTGATACTATACAATTTTGACCCAAAGATATGGGGTTCCAGTCTAAAAGAGGACATTCTTAGGTGCTTAAATGAAATAGTAAGAGGTGCCAGGTTTATGCAGACAGATATAAAAGATGTTTTTCGTTTACCTTCAAAGCAGAAAGTCAGACCAGTCTTGTTTAAATTAGCGTGTATGGAATTAAAAAAATCCCTATTTACTTCGGCCGCCTTATTCAAAAGGTTTCAGTTGTCATTGGCCCCAGATTACTCTTCTTCAGATTTGTTGGCTCGCAATAAATTGATACCAATTTTGGAAGCCGCGCGTACGGAAGACCATTCAAATGCAAAACTGAGGGGTGTGAGACTTTTTATGGGGGATAAGATTTTCGCATATGATAGTGAATTGGATAAAGTGAAAGAAATCTATCAGGAACAACGCAAGGTTATAGCAGTAGAGGAAAGGAGAACCCATGATAATCAGAGTTTAGACTTGAATCGTAATATGCACAGGGGCAATGAAGTGAGGGTCAGTGAGAGTGTACTCAGTAAAGAAGGATCAAGATCAGCAAAGCAAGAGACATTATTTGAAGTTCAGTCAGGGAAACTTACGCGGGAGAAGATGGCTAGCCCCTATAATGATGATCCAAATGAACCGGAGATATCTTACGTTCGGGCAAATACGAGTAATGAGATTATTGTACGGGAAAGAAGCGGATCCGTGGATTCTGTTCCGAGTGGTCCAAGTTTTGGAAGTGCTATTTCTGTAGTTAGTGGAGAAGAGGGGGGCCGGGTTGATATTGTAGGTGGGCAGTATCATACCCCTGTTAGCCAAGAACAGGTGGTACATTTAGCTCAGCAGGGTGTCAGGCAGGGAAAAATAAATAGTAAGAACATTAGTCCTTTAGAGCAGGATAAAGGCGGGAAAAAAATGCTCGAGTAGGGGAAACAATTCAAGATTATGAATCATATGTGCCTCGTCAGATAGTGAAAGCTCCAGTTTTTTCTCAGGAGCTTCCTATTTTGGGGGATGTATTAGCGCCAGGGCACCAGCCAAAATTACCAGAATAGGAAATGCAGGGTCATAGTGATTCGTGCATAAGTTTTGTAGTTTGGAATTTGCAAGGTTATAGTAGGGAGAAGTTAGAAAATCTATTGGAGTCGAGTACATCAGCAGGCTGTGAGAGTTGGGATATTGTTTGTCTTGTGGAGACATGGAATTCTCTACATGATTTTTTGTTTTGATGTTTGTGAGTGTAGGAGAAAGGCTAACTGTAGATATTATGGAGGAGTTTCCACGCTTATAAGGAATGGAGTATTTAATTTATGTCGTAGGCTAGAAAGTGAGTCTGAAAATCTATTATGGTTGTTAATGTCAGTTAAAAATGTTCACCTTGTTGTTTGTGTTGTGTATTTGCCTCCGAGTAGTAGTTCTTACAGTCGTGAAGATACATGGGAATCGATGGAAAATGAAACGCGGAAGTATAAAAGATTGTTCCCTTGCCGTAATTTTGTTTTTTTAGGGGATTTCAATGCATATACTAGTGAAGAGGTTGAGCTGCAGGTTGGTGAACCCCTTGTAAATGTACCAGGGCAGAATGTTTGTTGGGAAAATGATTGTGAATATGTTTTTCCTATTAGGAAAAATGCGGATAGGTCTCGGAAAATTAATAGATGGGGAAGGAATCTAATAGATTTTTGTAAAAAGGAAGGCTTACTAATTATGAACGGGAGATTGGGAGGAGACTTTGGTAAGGGTGATTTCACATGCTATAGTGGGTCTTGCCCGAGCTTAATTAATTATATTTTATGTAGTTTATCTCTCTGGCCCCAGGCGATGGACCTCAGGGTCCTAGAGTTGGTCGGTTCTGGCCATTCCAGTGTTTCCACAATGGGGATTTCCCCCCTAAAATGGGGATTTTTTAAGTCTTTTAGGGGCGAGATTTTTTTTAGGGATGGAGGCGTTTCAGTATGGAAGGAAGTTGAGCGAATCCTAAATGACCAAGAAATCCAAGAGTGGCAAACTCAAAAGAACCAATCGGTGTTTTTGAGGTTTTACTCCCAAGCTAAATAGTGTTGGAGAGAGGAAGTTTATTTTAAATTTGGGTTGAGTAGGGAGGACTTGAAGAATTTGTTGTTGCTAAGAGGAGATAGTTTAAATTTAGGTATCAGAAGGAAATATTTGGGAAAGTTTAGGCAGGAGGCAGGCCCCTACTTTTGCCCTATGTGTGGCGGGGGGAATGACAATTTAGTTCATTTTGTATCCGAGTGTGAAGAGCTGTCTGAGTTGCGGAAGGAATGTTTTGGACGAGTGTTGGGGAGTGAATGCTGGTTAAAGGAGCGAATGGCTGAGAGGAATGGATATGCTATTAAACAATTGTGTAAGTTTCTTCGTTTAGGGATTAAGCATAGGGAATCATGTTTGAGGAGTTAGCTTGGTAAGAGTTTATTTACGGGCGTTTCTGAATTCATAAAGTGTTTGCAAGTTTGTTTGCTTGTTTAAGTTGTTTGCAAGTTTGTTTGCTTGTTTAAGTTGTTTGTAATTAGGTGTTTGTTTAAAGTTGTATGTGTTTTGCTATGGCCTGCAGGCTTTTTTGCAAATAAATCTTATCTTATCTTAAACAATAAAGCCAACGATGATAAACGCTCATTCATACGCATTATTTCGTTGTCACTTGAAATCGGGCAAAGTCAGGGTTGCGATATCAAAAAATTTCAGAGAATGAGCAGTGGCACCAAATAAGGAGTAAATTCAAAGGTGAATTTTGAATTCATCAACTTTTAGCCAAAACATACAGGTTAAACCTTATGTTCAAAGCATAAATGATGATCGTATGATCTATGGCATTCCTGGGTACAATGCCTAGAAAAATATAAAACAAGGGGTGATAATAGATCGTTAAAGGTCAATATGAACTAGTAATAAAAGAGAGAAGTAGTTAGTAAATAATTAATTTTGCTTATTCATAAGGCTATTCTCTGCCTTTCCTTTCTACTATGTAGTCGAACAACAACTAAATGGCTATTCTAGAAGGCGCTCTATCATAATTTTATAGTGATTTCATTTTGGACATGAAATTTCTACAAAAAAAGAAATACAATGTAGGCAGACGTGGAATATTGTTCAATATGCAACTATTGACCGATTCAAAATTTTCACGAAACGTTAGGTTAGTTTAAGAACTAGCAAAGTGCTGAAACCCTATAGGCAAGTGTGTATTTTCCTGATGAGCCCTTGTGTTGGGTTGTTGCCTCTGAATTATTTGTCTTTTTATACTGTTTTAATATTTGGTAAATGACGAGTTAAACTTACTTACGACACAACTGCCTGTCCATGGATTATTCTTTATGGTTGATTGTGTATGGCTATACTGTTTGACCTATGTAATTGTATGAATGAGTAGGGTTAAGGCCTCATTCAAGTACTGATCTATATTAATTACTAATTTAGGAAAACAGTCTTCCTTTTCTCCTTCTGTCCTCCTTTTTTTATGTGTTTGTGCTGTTGTATTGGCGATTTCTTTTTTCATTATAGGAGCAAAGCTTAGGAGCCATTCTTCATTCTTCAACAATTTTATTAAATACAATTCGTAACTGTCCGTAATTCCTAGCTATTCATTTGAAGTTATTCAATTAGCAACTGAAGCCAATATTTGACCAGAGTACTTTTACTACTTGAGTCCAGTTGGCTTTGACGAGAAAGCATACCCAGTTTTATCTCACGGCTGGGAGGTGAAGTTCAAGCTTTCAGGAGAAGGTTTTTGGGGATAATAAGCTGTAATTTTGTGTTTGAGGGAAGGCGAAACCTTTTTTTTTTTGGTTCTCACAGAAGTGTATACTACGGGTTTGCGCCACACTTGTGTATATGCTTAGGGTTTTGTGTATTTGCCTCCGAGTAGTAGTTCTTACAGTCGTGAAGATACATGGGAATCGATGAAAAATGAAACGCAGAAGTATAAAAGATTGTTCCCTTGCCGTAATTTTGTTTTTTTAGGGGATTTCAATGCATATACTAGTGAAGAGGTTGAGCTGCAGGCTGGTGAACCCCTTGTAAATGTACCAGGGCAGAATGTTTGTTGGGAAAATGATTGTGAATATGTTTTTCCTATTAGGAAAAGTGCGGATAGGTCTCGGAAAATTAATAGATGGGGAAGGAATCTAATAGATTTTTGTAAAAAGGAAGGCTTACTAATTATGAACGGGAGATTGGGAGGAGACTTTGGTAAGGGTGATTTCACATGCTATAGTGGGTCTTGCCCGAGCTTAATTGATTATATTTTATGTAGTTTATCTCTCTGGCCCCAGGCGATGGACCTCAGGGTCCTAGAGTTGGTCGGTTCTGGCCATTCCAGTGTTTCCACAATGGGGATTTCCCCCCTAAAATGGGGATTTTTTAAGTCTTTTAGGGGCGAGATTTTTTTTAGGGATTTGGGGATTTTCTAGGGATTTTCCCTCTCCCATGGACTTTTAGGGAAATTTTAGGGGGTTTTCCTTTAATTTGTTCATTATCATCATCTTCTTGATCAGAGAAGCGGGATAATTTGTTTTAGGATCTGTTTCCTTGCAGATTGAACTTGGAATCACAGAGAAGAACTTCTTCAGTTGCTTAAAAAGTTTTTAACACCACACAGATTTTGAGATGTACAGAAGTCCTAAGCAACAAACTAGCAACAATGAACTGTTTGAAACAGTTCCATGCTGATGTGGGCTTCAAACAATAATTTCAGCTGGGACTGTTCTCGATTAATGAAGTCATATGATTTGTCATTTTTGGGTTGTTTTTTCATAAGATTATTTGGTAGATAGCATGTCATTTTTTTACAGGTCAGATAAATAAAGTTATAATATATTTTGATAGTTTTATAGGGTACGTAGTTGTTCTTACTGTAGTAAATTTTTTTGACAAGCATTTCATGTATGATTCTTTTTCTCCACAGTACTCGCATGATGTTTACGATTTTTTGTGTAAAACAAAAAAAAACTTGAACTCGAACTTGTAGCCAGCTTTATGAGTACTGACGTGAATAATAGAGGTAGGCTATAACTATTCAAACACCTCTCTTACCATTTCATTACCCTAGTTTTTGACAGACAAACAAACAGACAGCCATTTTTTAAAAACAATAGCACATGTAGGAATAAATGGATTGCGTGTTTTTTGGCAAGGGAAAATCAACCCAGGGGAAAATCATGAACCTCTATACTATAATTGGTAAATTTTTTGTTGTTCATATTTTTGACTTACAAATAAAGTGAACATTCCACTCGATGTCCTTTTTTATGTTCTTTACAAATATAACAATCACTTCTGTCGCAAATTCAAATTTAAGCACAATTTGAGCTCTTGAAATCAAAATATTTCTAGTTTTGGGGTATAAACAAAGCTTAAAACATTGGTCTCAGCATTGAACTTCCTGCAGAAGGACAATGTGGAATCAACTAGTGCTTTAGAAATTAATGTGAACAATCGGAAGATTTAACTTCCCCTTGAAAGCGTTTACTTCGGTCCGAATGGACAAGATTCCCTCTGTACATTAAAGTCAGATACCACCGTCCCCCCTGATTCAATCGAAGTAGTTCTCAAAGCTGCACAGGCGCTCCATATCAAAGCAGTAGGCCAGATACAGAAAAGGTTCCATTTCGAAGACAACATTTACAAATATGCTGAAATGAGCCCAATCACTTCAGCTTGCCTCTCTGCTATCTTTTGTTAGGAAGTATGGACAGATCCCATGGGACGGAACCAAAACCGAGCAGGAATGGAGGAGGCAGAGCCTCATTGATATTGAAAACGTCAAAACAATGGATGCCGTGACATGCTGGTGTTTGGTATTGGTGAAAAAAAAATGCTGCCAGAACAGAATTTGTATCCTAGCCTGAAACCAGCAGTATTATTTATTTTACACTGTTCCATTTTCAAATGTCCATGTCAAGAGGTTTTTCAGTGCTGTAAAAGTAGTAAAAACTGACCGTCAGAATAAATTGAAAACATAAACTTTGCAGGGAATTTTAAAAAACAAAATATAGAGTGAAAAGGGCTCAAGAAAGTGTGGAATGTGAAGATGATCAGTTACTTCACCACATGAGAATGGTGAAAGCTTCAGTCACTATACAAAAAAAATGTTAAAGACACATCAGAGGAAGATAAGGTCTGATTACGTTTTACAAGTTACGATTGAGCAGTATTAAACATCTTGTACTGTAATCTACATTACAGTGTTAAATTTTCTTTTCTATTTGCTTAATATTATTTGAATTATATTTGAAGCTATTTGTATTTAGCTGATGATTAAAAAGCACTTTAAACGGCATGACGAGACATTCTATTATGGTAGTGATAGCTAAACTTCAATCTAAGAAGCCAAAATATGTTACCTTTCAATGGTACGGGTAAAATGAGATAGGGAGAAGTGGTTCAGGGAGTAATTAGAAAATGGGAGATTTTTAGGGATTTTGGAACTGAAGATGGGGATTTCTAGGGATTTTTCAGGTCTTTATTAGGGGTTTAGAAACTGAGAAAGTGGAAACACTGGACCATTTACCAGTGAGTCTTCAGCTGAGAGGGTGTATTCGACGGTCTGAAAGGGTAAAAGAATGGTCTACGCGTGAGGTAAGAATACGAAAACCAGTTTGGATAGTCAAGGAGAAAGAAGAATTGGTTAAAAAGAAACTAGAAAGTGAGGAATTTCAAAATGATTGCCACTCGATTTTGAATTTTTCAGAACCAGCTGAAATGGATCAAGCGGTTTCGGTAATTATAGATAGAATCTATGAGAGCATCAGGCCTTTAGTGCAGGATAGAAGACAGACGGCCAAAAAAGATGAGGGTTTTTTTCGATGAGGAATGTAGGCAGAAAAGGGAAGAGGTAATTAGGAGTTTTAGGCTACTTAAAGCAACGGACCCATCGGATCAGGAATTAAACTTCTGCAGGCTATCTGAATATAGGAAAGTAAGGTCGAATTATAATAGGGTTAAAAGACTTAAAAAGAAAGAGAGGCAGAAGGAGATTAATGAAGAAATTAAGAGAGCTTAGTGAAAAACCCTGCTCTGTGCAGGTGTGAAAAACCCTAGAGAGTTTTGGTCGGTAGTTAAATGTTCAATCCAGGGCCTGGGAATAAGAGGAGATGTCCCGCCAGTTGAGACGTGGCCTGATTATTTTGAAAAGATGGAGTCTGAACATGTCAGGACGAATGATTTGAATGGGTTAAATGATAGTGAGTTAGGGAGGGTGAATTACCCTTTAAGGCAGAATGATTACGATTTAATTAGGCCTGTATCTGAAAGAGAAATTTGGGATCAGTTGAAAAAGATGAAGGGTAACACGTGTCCAGGAATAGATGGTATATCTACAAAGGTCCTGAGGTTGGGAAGGACAACTATAATACCTATGTTGGCTTTGATTTTCTCGTTTGTAGTGGAGAAAGCTTATTGGCCTCACTCGTGGGACATTTCGGTAGCAGTGCCTCTTTTTAAGAAAGGCAATAAAATGTTACATGACAATTTTAGGTCTGTCTTTATGGGGAATGTGGTAAGTAAACTATTTCGTAAGGTTTTGGAATTTAGGCTAAGAGATTGGTTAGATAAAGAGGAAATACTGAGTCCGGTACAAGCGGGATTCAGATCGACGTTCAGCACTGTTAACCATATTTTTACTTTGGAAATATTGAGACGAAATATGCTAGAGGAAAAAATGGTCGGCTATTCGTAGCCTTTTTAGACCTGAGAAGTGCTTTTAACTCGGTGAACAGGAGGTTGTTAATTGAAAGCCTGTTAAATAGGCTTGCCGTCTTGTTTTGTAGCGATAATAGCAGCTATGTATCGGATGATGAAGTTTGTTGTAAAGGTGATGGGGAAATTTTCTAGACTGGTTACGTCTCATTTGGGTGTGAAACAAGGATGTACTTTATCCCCAAAGCTTTTCTCCTTGTTTGTTAATAATTTAGACAGTTTTATGAAAAATAATGGAGCCCCATTTGTATCTTTGGATTGGTTCAGGCTATCATGTATGTTATTTGCGGATGATATAGTAGTAGTGGCGGATAGTAGCGAGAATCTTCAGAAGCAATTAGATTTAATAAAAGATTACTTAGAAAAGAAGGATTTGGAGTTAAACGCTAAGAAGTCAGTAGTACTAGTATTTAGGAGCAAAGGAGAGGTTGATTCTGAGGTTGTTTTTAATTTTGGAAGTGATGCTGGAGGTTAAAGAGGAGTTTGTTTATCTGGGTGTAAAGTTTATTGCACTAAAGGGGATGTCTAGGCATGTGGAAGATTGCAATTTAAGGGGTAAAAGGTTAACAAATTTGCTGTTGAGAAGTAATTTACGTTAGCTAGCTGACATGAGGATTCAGAAAAGGGTGTTCCAGACAAAAGTAGTTACTGGTCTACATTGGGGGGTCGGAGGTTTGGGGTTTCGCTAAAGTCGCTAAGTTGGAAGTAGTTCAACTAAGATATTTTGAGAGAATATTAGGCTTGAAGGATTCATTTAGTTCAGTGGTATTGAAAGGAGACTTGGGGCTTTTCACTTTAAGGAGTGGTAGATTGGTTAAAATGGTGAAATATTGGGAGAAAATAATTAGACTACCTAGAGTTCGGCTTCATAAGTCAGCGTATTTGGAGAGTTTGAAGGACGGTAGACGGGATTCGTGGGCAAATCAGGTCAAGAAAATACTGGATATTTCGGGCCTTTCAGAGATGTGAAATGAAGGTAAAGGATCAGTGGATGGAAGCGTTTCAGTATGGAAGGAAGTTGAGCGAATCCTAAATGACCAAGAAATCCAAGAGTGGCAAACTCAAAAGAACCAATCGGTGTCTTTGAGGTTTTACTCCCAAGCTAAAGAGTGTTGGAGAGAGGAAGTTTATTTTAAATTTGGGTTGAGTAGGGAGGACTTGAAGAATTTGTTGTTGCTAAGAGGAGATAGTTTAAATTTAGGTATCAGAAGGAAATATTTGGGAAAGTTTAGGCAGGAGGCAGGCCCCTACTTTTGCCCTATGTGTGGCGGGGGGAATGAAAATTTAGTTCATTTTGTATCCGAGTGTGAAGAGCTGTCTGAGTTGCGGAAGGAATGTTTTGGACGAGTGTTGGGGAGTGAATGCTGGTTAAAGGAGCGAATGGCTGAGAGGAATGGATATGCTATTAAACAGTTGTGTAAGTTTCTTCGTTTAGAGATTAAGCATAGGGAATCATGTTTGAGGAGTTAGCTTGGTAAGAGTTTATTTACGGGCGTTTCTGAATTCATAAAGTGTTTGCAAGTTTGTTTGCTTGTTTAAGTTGTTTGCAAGTTTGTTTGCTTGTTTAAGTTGTTTGTAATTAGGTGTTTGTTTAAAGTTGTATGTGTTTTGCTATGGCCTGCAGGCTTTTTTGCAAATAAATCTTATCTTATCTTAAACAATAAAGCCAACGATGATAAACGCTCATTCATACGCATTATTTCGTTGTCACTTGAAATCGCGCAAAGTCAGGGTTGCGATATCAAAAAATTTCAGAGAATGAGCAGTGGCACCAAATAAGGAGTAAATTCAAAGGTGAATTTTGAATTCATCAACTTTTAGCCAAAACATACAGGTTAAACCTTATGTTCAAAGCATAAATGATAATCGTATGATCTATGGCATTCCTGGGTACAATGCCTAGAAAAATATAAAACAAGGGGTGATAATAGATCGTTAAAGGTCAATATGAACTAGTAATAAAAGAGAGAAGTAGTTAGTAAATAATTAATTTTGCTTATTCATAAGGCTATTCTCTGCCTTTCCTTTCTACTATGTAGTCGAACAACAACTAAATGGCTCTTCTAGAAGGCGCTCTATCATAATTTTATAGTGATTTCATTTTGGACATGAAATTTCTACAAAAAAAGAAATACAATGTAGGCAGACGTGGAATATTGTTCAATATGCAACTATTGACCGATTCAAAATTTTCACGAAACATTAGGTTAGTTTAAGAACTAGCAAAGTGCTGGAACCCTATAGGCAAGTGTGTATTTTCCTGATGAGCCCTTGTGTTGGGTTGTTGCCTCTGAATTATTTGTCTTTTTATACTGTTTTTAATATTTGGTAAATGACGAGTTAAACTTACGACACAACTGCCTGTCCATGGATTATTCTTTATGGTTGATTGTGTATGGCTATACTGTTTGACCTATGTAATTGTATGGATGAGTAGGGTTAAGGCCTCATTCAAGTACTGATCTATATTAATTACTAATTTAGGAAAACAGTCTTCCTTTTCTCCTTCTGTCCTCCTTTTTTTTATGTGTTTGTGCTATTGTATTGGCGATTTCTTTTTTCATTATAGGAGCAAAGCTTAGGAGCCATTCTTCATTCTTCAACAATTTTATTAAATACAATTCGTAACTGTCCGTAATACCTAGCTATTCACTTGAAGTTATTCAATTAGCAACTGAAGCCAATATTTGACCAGAGTACTTTTACTACTTGAGTCCAGTTGGCTTTGACGAGAAAGCATACCCAGTTTTATCTCACGGCTGGGAGGTGAAGTTTAAGCTTTCAGGAGAAGGTTTTTTGGGGATAATAAGCTGTAATTTTGTGTTTGAGGGAAGACGAAACCTTTTTTTTTGGTTCTCACAGAAGTGTATACTACGGTTTGCGCCACAATTGTGTATATACCTACGGTTTTGTGTAAGGCTTGGTTGTGCCGCAAGCTTTCGGGAAGTTTCTCCTGCAATACACAATATTATTATAGTTCTAACATTTGCAATTTGCAACACTGGCCTCCACCTTTCTTTTTGATTTTCTCTTCAATTCCTTCACCATAAGCATGATAAGTGACGACAACTACACAGGTATTTACATGGAAATTGGAAAGCAAGTACAGACTTAACTTCATTTTGAAAATATTGAAGGATTTTAACTCGTTTTTACTTCCAGTTTGGCGAGTCGAATCAAATCTAATAGATCAAGATTAAGAACTACCATGAGCGATTTATCCGCGTAGTTATTCAAAACGTCACTTATCATAGTAGCAAAAATTGTCCAGGTGAAAGGTTAAAACAACCCCATTGAGACGAAGTTCAAAATACTTCTTGTTACGATTAAAGTAAAATAGTCCAAACCCACTATGCACGTGCGGCAGGTGACAGCAATTTAGAGGACTATGCAAAGTACAAGGGAGCCAAAGAAGGTAGGATGCCGCGGATTAGACTGGTTTGGGTATATAAGCCACTGATTAAAATAATTGGAACAATAACATTATTATATATAAATGCGTTTATAGCAGTATTCGTGGTTCTCAGAGACATAGAAGCTTCATAAGATAAGGACTGGTTAATTACACTACACTTATCCTAGTCAAACGCGGTAATAGCTCTGAAAACGAATGGAGCCAGCACCTTACGGCACTTCATCATCTAAACCCTACAATCAAGATTGAAAACCCCTATGTAGCTGATCAGGACCAGGTGAATCAGTATCTCATACTTTTAGCGACCAAATCAAAAGCAGACTCGTTTTTGAGTCAAAATTAGAAAGCAAAATGCACGCAACAATATAGAATATTCATTAAATTTTGCAAGTGCTATCTGATGAAAATCGTCAATAATTCTTTTTCTTCACATATTTCTAAAGAATTAACATTTGTTTTGTTTCGTTGTCTGTGATATTTAGATCCTCTTAAAGTGTTTCGCCATTTTTAAGCAAATAAGTCGCTAAGGGATTACCTCCCGTAAATTTGTGAGTGTCCTATCTGGGCTGTCAAAGAAGTTAGTATTAACACCGTCTTCATCAAAGAATGAAGAAAATATGGGGAACTTAATAAGAGTGGAAACTGATTGTATTTTGAAAACGCCATCTAGCATTAGACAACATTCTATAGCGCTAAGCTGCTTTAGACTTAATGTCTTCAGATGTTTTATAATGTAGGGTGGGGGCTTATAATCACTTACGGAGGAAATTCAGCTTTAGTTCTTTGGTGAGAATCCAAGTTTCTCGGTCTCTTTCATACTCACAGTAGTTTTTTTGTACTATTTTTTTTTTATCCAAACAACAGCTAAGTAAGTCGATTCTTTAAGATACTCTAATATGGTTTATAACATTATGCAAGTGAAATTTTTTAGACATTGATTTTATGACATTCAAATCGAATAGTGTTCCGTATTTGTTTTTTGAAAGATTCTAAACTTTTTGTAGACATCAATTTTTTTTAAATAAGTAACTTCGGGGAAAACCCTGATTACAAAGGAGGAAAGGATCTATAAGTACAGGCGAAGCAGAAAAAACCAACTAAACATTGTTAGAAGAGTACTGAATGGCATCAGCAAGTATCCTTTTAACTTTTTAAGGCATCAATAATTACTGTTGCCAAATACCAAATTCAGATCACTGTATATGATGTGTTATGGCGTTCAATGAAGAATTACAAAACTAAAAAAAAAATTACAGCTAGACCACGGATTGCAATACCGTCATTTTGTCGGAAATGAATGAATCTAAGAATGCATCAATATATGGCAAAAATTTATCTACCTTAGGGTTTAAAAAAAAACATTTTTTTTAAAGTTATCCAACCTAAAGGATTTGTCTATTCCCTTTGGTCTAAAATAATCCAACGTGAGTTTAAGGTTCCTAGTTTTAAGAGAGAGTTTGCCTGTTTTGGTCCGAACTTTTATCAAATCTAGCTTTTATTTCCATGTCTTGTTTTTCAACAAAATAAAAAAGATTCTCTTTCGACACTTGATGACTGATGACACTAGTTTTACCGTTTTATTCTGTTTCGATGTCAATCTATTAAAACTTTTCGGGTAGAAAAACAAAATTCAGTTCATTTAAATAAAAGGAAAAAAAGCAAAAAAATATGGGACAACATGTCAAAACATGACATCCTAGCGGCTTACAGGCTATACTTTCTTTAATAGCTTCCACTAACTTAAAAATGACACAGCAGAGACAATTTGCATTACAAAATTACATTTAACAAAAGGTATTCCAAGACAAATTATTTTTGGGTACGTTTTTAAACACAGAGACATTGACTGAAGGATTTTGAGGTTGTTGATTGAATTTTAACAGAGATGAGTTTCGGAACCAATTTGATTAGCATGTTGGTCCATATTAGACAAATGCATACTCTAAACATGGTTTTAAAGGAAGAATAGTGCGATTCTAGAAACAAAGGATAGGATGACCCAAGAAAATGTTCAAGCTTAGATTATTAATTGTGAAGCGGCTGAATCATCAAACATTTTAGCCTTGAATTTTAGTCCTTTATTTCCTTTATTCCTACCAGGGTGTCGATAAGGGAGAGGAAGAGGAAAATAACATGTCTTTTATTTTATCCCCCCAACAGATTTCACAAGCTTTTTTGGAATTTTATTGCGAAAAAAACTCCCTAGATTCTGACAAATATTTTTTTTTGTCTTTTCACTAAAAAAAAGAAAAAAAAAATCTGTGGCTCCCCCCTTGCCTTCAATGTAAAGTTGTAATAAAAGTATTTTTGGAGGTTTCGAGAGTCCAAGATATGAAAATGGGATAAAAATTTGTCTTAAGAAAACTCTGACACTTCATTTAGGAATAAATGGAGACGAACAGGGTATATGAGGTACACTGGAAATGGAAAGACTGAATGGTTATGACAGTAGTCAAATATGGTTCAGAAATGACGGCGCTTCGAAAGTCTAAGGAGGATATCCAAATTTTATCTACGGGAATTGTGGAGTGATAGTTTTTTTGTATTAGTTTAATTTACCGTATATCAAACAGTAAGTAGCAATAAAATTGTAATTGTGATACACTGTCTATAGCTGTAATCTGTGATGAAAGAAGGTATAATCGAGGTTATTTCTTGTTTCATGGAAAAGAAAAACTTTAAGGAAAAGGGATAACCTATCCACGGAAAGGTTATCAAATATTGTGCACTGCTGTGGCCAGGACGGGTTAAGTTGGGTGAAGAAAGAGGTCGGTAGTGTAAAAGAAAATTTTTGAAGGAAATGGGAAATTCATAAGAAGGAGCAAAGAGATTTTTTTTTTTTTTAAGAGTGGGAAAAAGAAGCAGCATACAAAGCTGTGTTGGTCTTAGGAGGCTTGGTACGGTAATGATTACTTATTCGTTGTGAAAAAACTTAAAACATAGAGATAGAAAAAGAAAAGCTGAGAGAGAGAGAGGGAGAGGGAGAGGGAAAGAGAGAGAGAGAGAGAGAGAGAGAGAGAGAGAGAGAGAGTTCCTTTACTGCAGTACAGGCATGTAACCTAATCTTAAAAACACACACAGAGAAATTACAAAAATAAACCAGCATGACTTTAAGAATCTCATAATTTGAAAATAATACAACTCCAGTACCTGAATAACATGGATAATTAAACATGAATAATGTTTATAAATAAAAAACATGAATAACATGAATAATGAGTGAAATAACATGAATAATTAAAACCATTAATAACTTACCATTGCCATATAAGACAATGAGTCCAAGCGTCATGAGCAATGGATGCCAGTTGAATTCATGAGCAATATCTGATTGCCACGCGAAGCCACCTCTGAAGGACACAAGCCACACGCCCAGCAACACTACTATTGTTAATGCAGATAAGCAGGAGAGGCAATAAAGGAATAAGAAAAGTCGCGTGCTTCCTATTGATTCCATGGCAGTTCAACTTGTAATCTATAAGTGAAATTGAGATATTAGCTAATATTTCAGAAGGCAATCTGACTAAAGTTATTTTACATTTTCTAAAATTAAGTTTTAGCGCAAGACTTCAGGTTAGCTTCTAGATTTTTGTAGTCACAAGGATATTCTCTAGAAATAAGACTTTATGGAAGAAAATGAAAAAAAAAACTTTTTACTATTAAAAGTAATAGGCGTTTTGATCCCCTTTTCCAAACCATCGATGCAATAATAAAAATATTACTTCATTATATACTGGAAATTTCTATTAATCTAATTTCAGAATCGTCTCCGGTTCAACTCCCCACTCCTCCTCCCCCAATGACACAGTATAGCCCTAAGCTATTTTACAAATTTTTATGATTTTTGACAAATAAGTGCAAAAAAATTCAAACCATCAAAATCACCAAAGTTTTGTATATAGTCCACGGCTATATCCAGACATTAGAACGGGGACAGTTAAACTGGAAGCGGAATCTGGAATTCCAATGCACAGAAATAATATTCTGAGCGTAACGCAGCACTATTTTTATTACAGTTCTTAGAACAGAAAACGGGATCAACAAGAATGTTACCCAGTAATTTTACTATACATATTCTAAAACACACACTTGTGATCATTTTAGATGATCCACCACACTAGAAAAAATAAAGAAATCCTGGAAATTTTTGCAGAAGATGATTGGGATCTAAAGTGAAATCCATCCAATAATATTCGTCTTGAATTTATAGCCCTAGTCAAATTGGCTTCTAAATGGTTCAATTATTTTACTACAAGCCAATATTGTGGAGCTAGCGAGTTACACAACTCATAGCAACATGAAAATCAACATATTTTCAAAGTTTTATCCTTATATTCATAGGCCTACGTTTGGATATAGGGGGCATTAGTAGCTGTGTGGCATCAAAATAAAAAAAAAAGTCCCTAAAATTATGAAATGCTGAAGTAATGTAGATATTATCAGTGTTGCAGAGATAATACCTCACTAAAAATCGTGTACTCCTTCCAAAATAAATTCTATCAGACGTGTCTGTTTCTAATGCAAAAAAAATCGGGCCACAAGATTAGATTGAACGAAAAAAAAGGAGAAATTTACATCTTCAACTAATTGTCAACACAAGGCCGTATTCAGGGAAAGGGTTAGGGGGTATAAACTCCCCCCCCAAAAATGTCCGACTCACAAAAACGTAACAAAGATGTATATAAACAAATTTCTGATAGATTTTTCAAGTTTTTTTGTATCCCCCCCCCAAAAAAAAACATCCTGGATTCGGGCCCTGTATTAACATGAACAGGCAAACTAACAATTTTTATGTCAATTTCGCTCCCAAGTGACCAAAAGACGAAAACGGATTTGGTCCGCTTGAATACTGAACCCCCATTTATTCTAGAACCTATTTCAATCGAGCTTAAATGAGATAATAGCATGGGTCTCAATTGGGGGAGAGAGGGAGGCTAGAATTTGCCCCCAAATAGATTTTCTTTTAGGCGTTTTTTTTTTATTTAGGCGTATATCTTCTTTGGACCTTCATTGAAAAAAAACAACAACTTTTCCTTCTTCTAAGATTCCGGGCAATAGATTTTGCCCCCACCCTCAACTAATCCAATAAAGATCACTTACCAGATTCTAAAGCTATTCCATTACAAATAGAGGGAAGACTAATTTATTCTTAGCCAAATTCAACAGGTTGTTTATCCAGCAGAGGACTATTGCCTCCCTGAATTGTGACGCTTTCAAAAGCGAGAAATCGATTAGAAGCACCTTGTGTGCGCTAGAGCAGAATTGCGATAAGCTAATCAATTTTATATCGATAAGAACTAACAAGACAGAACTGTTAAGATATAAAGCAATAAAAATGTTGAGAATTTACTACTGATAATACTTCAGGTACTTGTGTACATTGTAAGATGTTGCTTTGTGCTCCTGTTGCTATCAACCTTACAAGTTTGGTTCAGAAGACTGATTCTGATCTTGATAAAAAAAAAGAAAAAAAAGCTGATTGGTTATGCAAAGACCATTCCAAATTGAGGAAATTACAACAGACATACTCTGCCTAAGATTTGCTCGATCTTTTGTGATCGCTCTGCCCTACACGCTTCTGGTGTTTTCCCAGAGTAACGAGGACACCAAAAATGAAAACTAATTCTTTAAATTGGTTACGTGGAGTCTTGCACAACCATATACATCTTAGAAAATTAGGAAAGCCGGGAATTCAATTTTTAATGAAGAAAATCTGCATTTTTTTTTCTAGCGTCCAGCAAAGTTCAAACAGTTCGTGGTAACGAACTGTAAGGAGCGACCCTGGTCAATAGTAAACGAAACTCTAAAAAACGGAATTTTGGTACTAATAGACACATCAAAAGAATCAAATGTTTATGCTGATTTAAAAATATAAGTATCATCAAATTTATTCTTAACCATCAAAAGTTAAAAGCCTGAGAAAATTCCCCTTATTTTGGAAAATAGGGGAAACAAATTGTCCCCTAAAAGTCATAGAAAATCCCGAAATTACAGATAAAACTCTACTGTAGAAGTTTCAAGCTCCTATCTACAAAAATGTGGAATATTGTATTTTTTGCCAGAAGGCAGATCACGGATGCGTGTTTATTTGTTTGTTTGTTTTTTTGTTTTTTTCCCAGGGGTAATCGTATCGACCCAGTTGTCTTAGAATATTGCAAGAGGGCTCATTCTAACGGAAATGAAAAGTTCTAGTGCCCTTTTTAAGTGACCAAAAAATTGGAGGGCACCTAGGCCATGTAAATGAGCCTTCACATCATTGCTAGGTGAACCAGTTATGCAAATTATGTCCCTACCGGCTTATGTAAATGAGATTCAAATGGCCATAGGGATTGTTCTCTCCGCGGTGTCTAACCCCATACTACTTTCAACCACATAAAAGATCAAAAGTTAAGCAGAATTTCCATCCATATAAACAATAAAGCCTCTCTCCGTCCACCCAAAATTCTATAGTAAAAATATTACTAAAGACTTATTCAACAAAACTAATGTTCACCAACAAAAGATTCCACCAGATTCAGCACATCAGAGAACCCTATTACAGAGGTTTCTAGCTCCTATCTACAAAAAAATTGGAATTTTGTGTTTCTTTTTGCCAGAAGAAATATCACGGATGCGTGTTTTTTGGACCGTTACGAATGATCCTAGAAGCTTGGAAGAGGGTTCAGTCGAACGGATATTAAAAGTTCCAGTAACCTTTTCAAGTGACCAAAAAGATGGGAGGGCAACTATCACCCCCCCTTCCACGCACATTTTTCCCAAACATCCGATCGAAGTTTTGAGATAGCAATTTGGTTAAGATAAGGGCTATTTTATACAATTATGCTAGGTAAAGGGCTGTAACTTATGAAATTTACAGCCTGTTTACATATAGTATTAGTTGTCGGGGAATATAGGGACACTTTTAGGGATGGGGTTTTTCATGGAGATAATTTTTGTGGAGGAGAGTTCCTTAGGGGGATTTAATTTTGAGAATAGAGATTTTCTTCTAGCTTTTGGTTAACTTGTAACTATAACTTGTAATGTATGTGTTATTACTTCGAAGCTTGAAAAAGCCTCGAATTCCTGAAAAAGCCTCTTAAACTTTGTCAGATACTCTTTGCGTCGGAAAATAATTTTACCGACGCAAAGAGTATTTTTCCGACATAGAAAAGCTACCATCGAGAAAACAACAGGTAAAATAGTTACACTCGGAACTAAACAGTTTGTTACTAATTTGAAAGTAAAAATGCGCAAAAAATGCAGTTAAATGGGATTAGCGACAGCTATTAGCAAAAAAGTTCCATGGGTTGCTTAAAGGTCCCCATTTCAAACTAATGAACTTCAGAATGAGGAGCAAAATACACAAGTAAAATCATAATATAGCCTAAAATCAAGATATTGCAACCACTGTTTATTTTTCATTTTAAAAAAATGCCATCCTATATTTAAAAAAAAGAGAAAAAACCTTTGACAAATAATTTTTAAAATATTACCAAGTATTTCAAGCATCGAAACCGTTATAACATTAAGCAAAAAAGATAGAAGAAAAATTACTATTCTAAAGCATAAGTTCTGTTCCGAAAAACAATCCCACCATTTGAGGATTAAAACGCCTAAAATACAGTAATATAATGGAGTAATTTCTTGGGAGTCCTAAAAATTACCTGAATCTAAACATGACAAGAGATTAATACATCAGTTCTACGTTCCATTCCCAGTCCATTACCCCTCCTGATCTTTACATAATAGAATTACTTCCTTAAAAAGTGAACAATGAAAATGAAAATTTTGTCCTGTCCATAGAAAACAATACGGGAACGTCTGCAGACTTTCAGAATTATATAAATACCCATTTTTTCTTCAACATTTCAAGATTAAACAGTTAAAAAGAAAGGAAAAACATTGGACATTTAAACATTTTGAAATTGCCCTAAGCAATTAACTCCTCGTCTTAATAACAAAATAGTACAAATTATCGCATTAAGCAGAAAAACGAGGGGAAAAATAATATTTTCAATATTAACTTTTGTCCGGAGAAGTTTTCCATCATTCAAACTGGAAACAATAACGAAAGCAATTCAATTCGTCAAAGCGGAAAAAAGGCACTAAAGCAGTAACACACTGCCAAGCGTCAGCTGGCAGAACTAATAATCTCGGCAAATTTCCATGATCACTCTTTAATAACTACGGCATATTAGAAAACTTGACGGCAGAGCGTCAGCTGGCACTTCTTATAAATCGGGGCCCACATTCAGGGGAAAACCTTAGAAGGAACAGTACTTCGCTTCAGTTCTATTCTAAGCGTGAAGGAATGCTACCTTACTATGCAGGGATAACATCCATTGATAATTGCTCATCTTGTAATTATCCTAGTTCAACAACCCTCAGAAACCAGTGTTTTGAACCAACTAGGTATTGCTATAGCAGTAATGAAAAGAATAACGCTAAAACTGATTTGAGATCAAAATCATCGCAAGAATCAAAGTAAGCTACATTTTCATTAATTAAGGTAGATTAGGGGTTCCAAACTTCAAAGGGTAAGAGTGAAAGTGGGAGCTACAGACAGTTTTACTGACATTAACGAAATCAAGAACGTGGCAAGGAAGTTCCTGTAGAGAGGGATGCGTTAGTTTCATTTCTTGCTTATGCTCTGCTAATCAGATAGAGATAGGATTTTACTGGAAGAGGGAGGGGGTCAGATTCTTTGAAAAGAAAAAAACAGATAAGTCATACGTTAGTTGTAAGAAGATGTGGAAATAATCCAATTTGCCATGATGTCAGGATCGCCTCTCAGACCCAGATTACGCATCCAGTGCTACTACTACAATAAACTCTAAACATTGATTAATCATCGGAAAACAAAACACTGGCGAATACTCCTCTTTCAAGTCAGCCAGTTCAAAACTTTAGCTATGGCCACCTCCCAAGAAACCCAAGTTAAAACTCAAATCTAGGGTGTTCTGCCTCGCTTACCACCTTACCCACTAAATAGTAGAACTATGCTAGATATGTAGTATTCAAGTGTCTGCTGACTCGCAAGCACAGTCCCGTTTCAACTGCAAGGCGAGATTATCCTTTCTAGAAAAGAGGCATCTCAGAAGTTTCATCTGTTTCTTTTTTTCCGAAAATTAACATCGTTTAGAAGTAAAAAAAAAGAAAAAAAATACTGGTTCAATAGCCTACATGTTTATCTTCAAAGATCATAGGCAGCGCAATAACGCTGCCTAAGTAAAGAACGATGTTGCCACAAAGTAGGCTATTATTTATTTTTTTTCTTATTTGTTTTAGAACAGGACGCTTCGTATAGTAGAAGTTGCCGTAGAACCATTGAAAAGGGCTCAAAATCGATAGGACTAGCGCCCTTTTTAATAGTCGAAAGTGATTGGAGGGGAAATCACCCCCCTACCCCCATCATTTTTCAAAACGCTCCCGATACAAATTTTTAGATAGCAGTTTTATTCAGCGTCGTTGAAAGGTCCGGAAATTATGTCTTTGAGGATGACAACCCACCCCCTTTAGACCTCAGGGCAAGGGTTGTAAGTTAGGCCCTGGGGGTATGTAAGGTTTTTATAGGAAGTATGATCGAATAAACTTTAGAATAGGTTCATTGGATTGGTAACCCAAAGTCCTAGTACTCTTTTTAGGAGTCAAAGTAATCCGAGGGCAGCTATCCATCCCACATGCATCTAATAGAAATTTTGAGATAGCCATTTAATTCAAAATAGTCCAAATATTATAAAACAAGGCTTTGGGGGTGGAAACAAACCCCAGAGCATTTAAGGTTTTTATAGAAGGGATGATTGTTTAAGCTTTAGACGAGGCTCATTTAGTTGAAAATTTGAAGTTCTATTTCCCTTTTAAGAGTCAAAAGCGACGGAGGGCAACTAGCATCCCCCAAACTACTCCTCTTTTCATAAGATACATCTGATTGAAACTCTGAGATATCAATTTTATTCAGAATAGTCGACAGAACATATAATAATACCTCTAGGGTTGACACAACCCCCCACTGCCCTTGGGATAGGGTTTGAAGTTATGCCATGGAGCAATATAAGTTTTTTATGGAATGGGTGTTCACATAAACTTCAGATGAGGCTCAGTTGATTTGAAACTGGAAGCTATAGTACCCTTTCTAAGAGTCAAAAGCGACTGGGAGCAACCAGCCCCCTCACGCCCATCATTTCCCCAAACACATCCAATCAAAATTTGGAGATAGCAATTTTGATCATCTTAGTTGAAGGGTCCGGAAATTATGTCGTTGAAGAAGACAACCCCCCTCCGCTCTAAGGGCAAGGGTTGCCATTGGGGTATATAAGGTTTTCATAGAAATGGTGATGGTGTATACTTTGGATGGGGCTCATTGGAATGGTAATCAGTAGTTCTAATGCCCTTTATAAGAGTCAAACTGATCAGAGGGCAGCTCCCCTCCCCACACGCCTTTTTTTCCGAAATGCGTCCAATAGAAATTTTGAGACAGTTTTTTTTTATTTAAAATAGTCCAAAGACACAAACCACCATACAAAACAGTAGGGCTCAAAACTCCTATGCCTCTTAAGACCAGAACATAATTTGCACTTTACTGAAAAGACAAGTTTTAAATGTTTTTCACATTTATAACTTTAGTATATCAAATATTACTAAGATTCTAAGGAATAAATATGAGCATATATATATTAAACTAACGCTGCACATTCATTTGTCCAAAAATGTCCAAATTATGTTATTGAGCATATATATATGTTATTGAGCATAAATATATATATATATATATATATATATATATATATATATATATATATATATATATATATATATATATATATATATATATATATATATATATATATATATATATATATATATATATATATATATATATATTAAACTAATGCTGCACATTCATTTGTCCAAAAATGTCCATAATTATGTTATTGAGCATATATAAATATGAGCATATATATATTAAACTAACGCTGCACATTCATTTGTATTTTTTTTCAGTAAAGTCCAAATTATGTTACGGCCTTGGGAAGGCATAGGGGTTGTGAGCCCTATTCGTGTTAATTTCTGCTCGTTTTCAGTTGGACTTTGTTATTTATAGTCGTTTTGGGTTTCATTTATTTTTCGGTGATGATTTGTGGTAGTTTTACGCTTGATAGATCATTTGATTCTATTTCAGCTCATTTTTGGTTTAATAGAGTTCTTTACTTTTTTTTTACTTATTTTGTGGAAAAAGTTTTTTTAATTAATTTTCAAGAGACGCAAAATCAAGGTTTCAAAAGTAGGTGTATCCTGGTAAACAACGACCCCAGACCCAATAGTAACCAAACATTTAAAAATTTATCTCCAAAGAAAATATTTGGTGCGGAAAAACTGGCAATTCTTACTAATTTGAAAACGATAACTACTATTCAAGTTCAACATATTAAAAAAAATTGTAACTATTAAAAACAAATTTTGATCATTTGCAAAAAAAAACTGCAACCCATTGAAAAGGGCGGAAAAATTACAATAAAAGTTACAGCATTGGAATTACTATAGCACGGCCCCGCGATGACATATTCGCCTTCAAAGCGTGCCCATTTCACAAATTACCCTCGCGTAGTTTAATACATCTTTACTAGAAACTTACTCCAATGTGATAGACACTTAAGTGGTAATAATAAAGATTTTTTATATTTTTTAAAGTAAAAGTGTTTTCTTGATCACAACGAAAATATCACAAATTCGCTGTCTTTAAAAAAAAATATAAATCGCTGCATCATTAAGGATTTTCATGGCATGTGAGATACTTTCTTCTTAAAACCTATGTAAAGATCTCGCTTCTGAAATCTAATGAACTGACACCTCGACACAGAAGATTCCCTGCCTAAGTAAGGATCCTGGGAAAGGGTAGATTCTTCGTCTGTTCTGTTTAACGACAATTACGTTCAGACCCGAGAACATTCTCCATCTTCCTGCATTCTAACGTATTCTTGCGTTCACTCTTTCGTTTTAAATGCCGATGACATCCTTAACGTCAGTCGAACTATTGAACGACTTTCTGAATTTTCAAAGCTGGCACGATGAATGCCGGAAGCTTTGACTCGAATTTAACGCTTGGAAGTGGCTCTTCTTTGTGATTAACTTAAGAGAAAGTGACCCGACCCCATCTGTGAGCCTCGGTTCCTCTTCAGTTCATCCAAAAGAAATATCACGTATCTGGACCTTTCCACCGGCTCAACCCTTTCTCACGCCAATTAACGCCTGATAAGCCACATCTCACGTGGAAGCACAGCAGGATTGTTATGCTTCAGTGACGGCTGCGAAATAGTGCTTCTATCTCCTTGCGTCTCTTTTCAATTCGTTGGCCATTCCCTATGTTTCCTGTACTGCCCCGTTTTGGGAAATTTTTACTATGTAAGATAAAAAAAAAGAACTGGCTTTTGTTTCTTCAGACTTGCTAAATAACTGTTTCTGCCCCTTTTATGGGCATGAAATCCAAGAATCACTCAGAGCCTCAGTATAGCCTCGAGGAAGCTATAACCTTACTAAATGAAAGTCATAATATGAAAGATAGGGATCCTTTCTTGGTGTCCTCTACTAGTGCACCGTTTGCAGTTGAGACTTTGCAAGTTATGTAAATATAACGTACTATTATTTGTTATTTTTTAAGTGCAGTGTCTATTTATTTGTTATGAAGTCAGTTTGTTTGCCTTTTCTATTCTTATCTTTTCACTGGGTGCAATGGTGACTGTATACTCGATTTGGAAGACATAAGACTATGAGAGCTATTGAAAGCATCCAATATTTCTCTCCCCCCCCCCTCTCCTGCCATTTGAATGATTAGCTATTTTGTATTTCCTCGGTCAAAAAAAGGCTCCCAAACAAAGTGAAGTTAGTAAATGTGAGGGCATGAAAGTAAAAAATTGTATATACAATAGTATAGACAGAATTCTATTTTGGACGTTTTTCAACTCGTTTTTGTGAGCAAGACAATTTTTTCTAATATATGCAACGGCCTACAAGGTTTTTTGTAGAAAAAGTAATTGAATTCAAAGCATAACGAAAATCCAAAACCTGAAAGTTGCTTAAATTTGTTGGAAATAAATTGTTCTTCTAAAATAAATCTTTCCTTTGTCATTAACTTGATTTCCATTGAGGTTAAGAAAAGTTTATTCCAGTCAAGAATAGGTCTTCCCATTGAATTTCTTCTTTTTCAATCTTGTTTTTCATGGGTTCTTTCGTAAGTTTTGCAACTTCAAATGTTGCTTTATTTCAACTGCTGATAAAACATAATAGAAACGTACGAGCATTGTAAGGAAACGACGAATTACGGCTGCTATCAGTGCGATTTCATTAAACTACAATGACTTAATTTTTTACAGAGATTCAGATTTTAAGGAGGGGGAGAGCAGATACGTAGTATCCTGGGTCACAAAGCGAAGTTTAAATTGTCTTCTTTTCCCAAGGGGGGGGGGGGCTGGGATCACCTCTCCTCGTCCCCTCCCTTACCACCATCTATGTAAAGGTTTCTCTTTGCTTACTATAAACGGCAAGATAAACTACAGCATTGGTATGTTCAGCGAAGTCCTGAATTTTTGTTTGGTCCCTGAGGTTAGGCTAGTACCCACAAACATAAGTGAAAGAAGGACAAGTTTGTTAAAAACTATATTTAAAAAAATCAAATCATAGAAAATGTATAGAAATCCTACAAACCTAAAAGTTTCGGGAGAGGGAGACAGGGCATGTAAAGCTCCCAGCCCATAAAATCGGTTCATAAGCCCGCCAAGACTTTATAGAAAAGAAGCATAAATTATTTTCAACAGAGAAAAACAATATTGTTAAAAAGACAAATATACGAGAAAGTTCAAATAAAAAGATGTATTGATAGAATTATTTAAAATGAAAAATCCTTAACTTTGACCAACATTCATATGGAACCAGAGGCGCCATTTGGGGGGGGGTCAGGGGGGGCAAATGCCCACCCCAGATTTTCCAGGGGGCCCAAGCTTCCACCACAAAGGGCCCTTTGCCGGCCATAATAATCCATTATGTCCAACATAATCCATTCTGTCCAATTGATTTGAAATTACTGCACGCCTATTAACCAAAGAGCGTAATTACTTGACAACTCTTGGGGTAATTACGCTATTTGCTATTAATCATTGTAAACTTTGAAAGTAGGCAAGATACACAATAAAATTCTCGAGTTCTGTCAAATGCCCATTTCCTAGATAATTACGCGACACGAAATGAGTCGGAGGGGGCCAAGATGGAGTTAATGCCCACCCCAAGATTTGGTCCAAATGGCGCCTCTGCATGGAACTTACTCTGGGTGGGCCCAAATTGCAGTGGGTGGGATCAAGCATTATAACAAACTAGTTCTTTTTATAATGTTTGAGATTTTAGGGTAAGGTTCAACTCTGCTCTACTTATAAATTACATACTCAGAACCTTAAGGATTACTTCACCGATCTTATAAATATATAAAAACGGAATGTCATTCATTTCAATTGGGTCTTTCCATGTGCTATACTCCATGTTCATAAAAATCAGCCCAAATGGGTAAATAATGTCTTTTTCCACAATCCCCCCGCCAAAAAAAAAATTGTTCACAGTTCTGATGCAATGGATCAGATCGGTGGTAGAAATGCTCTACTTACAAAAAATGGGACAAATCTTGAAATGGGCCATTTTTTTCACCCATGTAGGTCATAATTTCTTTAAAGAAGAAAATGTGTCCTTTTGACGCGAAGTATGTCCTGTTGATAACCCTATACTTAATAACAGAAGATTATTCCTAGTTTTCCTTCAAGACGACCAACAACCATATTTTAGCTGTAGAAGAATGCGATCTTTGAAGATTTGGTCCTCCACTTAAACTGACAAAGGTTAATAAAGGCGTTTAAAATATACCGATTTTAGATCTTTCGGATGAGAGATTGTTAATGTTTTCCCTCCTCCTGATTTTTATGGCACTTGGTATTAACCAAGTGACATATAGCGATGGCAAATTCTGTCGGTCTTTCTGTCGGTCTGTCTGTCCCGATTTTGCTCCTTGAGGTACTTCCAGGTAAGCTAGGACGTTGAATTCTGAAAATTAGAAAAAATGACGTATTTTTAACTTACGAAGGAGTGGTCGGATCTTAATGAAATTTGAAGTTTGGAAGAACATCATGTCTCAGAGCTCTTATTTTGAATCCCGACCGGATCCGGTGATTTTGGGCGAATAGAGGGGGGAACCTAAAATGTCGGAAAATGCTTAGAGTTGAGAGATCGGGATGAAACTTGGTGGGAAAAATAATCACAAGTCCTAGATACGTGATTGATATAACCGGAACGGATCCGCTCTCTTTGGGGGAATTGGGGGAATTAATTCTGAAAAATTAGAAAAAATGAGGTATTTTTAACTTACGAAGGAGAGATCAGATGTTAATGAAACTTGATTTTTGGAAGGATATCGTGTCTCAGAGCTCTTATTTTAAATCTCGACCGAATCCGGTGACATTGGGGGAGTTCGGGGGGGACCTAAAATGTTGGAAAACGCTAAGAGGGATCGGGATGAAACTTGGTGGTAAAAATAATCGTAAGTCATAGATATGTGATTGAAATAACCCGAACGGGTCCGCTCTCTTTGGGGGAGTTGGGTTAATTCTGAAAAATAAAAAAATGAGGCATTTTTAACTTACAAAGGAGTGATCGGATCTTAATAAAATTTGATGTTTAGAAGGACATCGTGTCTCAGAGCCCTTATCTTAAATCCCGACCGGATCCGGTGAAGGGGAAGTTGGAGGGGCGGAACCTAAAATCTTGGAAAACGCTTAGAGCGGAGGGATCGGGATGAAACTTGGTGGGAAAAATTAGCATAAGTCCTAGATACGGGATTGACATAACCAGAACGGATCTGCTCTCTTTGGGGGAGTTTTGTTTAATTCCAAAAAATTAAAAAAATGAGGTATTTTTGACTTACGAAAGAGTAATCGTATCTTAATGAAATTTCATATTTAGAAGGACATTGAAACTCAGATCTCCTATTTTAAATCCCGACCGGACACAGTGTCATTAGGGGGGAGGACCGGAAATCTTGGAAAACGCTTAAAGCGGAGAGATCAGGATGAAACTTGGTGGAAAGAATAAAGCACAAGTCCAAGATAGGTGACTGACATAACCGAACCGGATCTGCTCTTTTTGGTTGAGTTGTGGGGGGGAGGAGTAATTCCGAAAAATTAGAAAAATAAGGTATTTGTAACTTACGAACGGGTGATCAGATCTTAATGAAATTTGATATCTATAAGGATCTTGTCCTTTAGAACTCTCATTTCTAAATCGACCAGACTCATCGACTCATCTATAAATCGACTCATCTCGACCAGATCCAGTGACATTGAAGGGAGTTGGAGGGGGAAACCGGAATTCTTGGAAAACATTAAAATCAAGGTATCTTACGAATGGGTGATCTCAGATGCTCCATTTTCAATTCGAATAGGATCCGGGGACATACAGGGTTGGAGGGGGAAAACATAAATCTTTGAAAACCCTTAGAGTGGAGAGATCGGAATGAAACTTGATGAGTAGAATAAGCACAAGTTATAGATACGATATTGACATCATTGGTACGGATCCGTTCTATTTGAGGGAGCTGGGGGTTGTTAATTTGGAAAAATCAGAAAAATTGAGGTATTTTTAACTTAAGAACGGGTGACGGGATCTTAATGAAATTTGATATTTAGAAGGAACTCATGTTTCAGAGCTCTTATTTCAAATCCCGACCAGATCTTTTGACATTGGGAAAGTTGGGGGGGGAAACCGAAAATCTTGGAAAACGCTTATAAATGTTGTAGATACGTGATTGACGTAACCGGACTGGATCCGCTCTCTTTGGTGGAGTTTGGTGGTGGGGTTCAGTGCTTTGGCGAGTTTGGTGCTTCTGGACGTGCTAAGACGATGAAAATTGGTAGGCGTGTCAGGGAGCTGCACAAATTGACTTGATAAAGTTGTTTTCCCCGATTTGACTATCTGGGGGGCTGAAGGGAGAGGAAAAATCAGAAAAATTGAGGTATTTTTAACTTACGAGTGGGTCATCGGATCTTAATGAATTTTAATATTTAGAAGGACCTCGTGACTCAGAGCTCTTATTTTAAATCCCGACCGGCATTAAGCCTCTGATTTTCCTTTTAAAGCAATCTATTGATTCTTAGAATTTTGCTAGAGCTCATACCATATGAGCTCTTGGCTCTTCCGACCTCGTCACAAGTGCCATATGAGCTCTTAGCTCTTGTTTTTTATAGGAAATGGTGAATTATAGTTTATTACATATGGTTTGATTTCACGGTGCCCCAGTTTTAATTTGCGACCTGTGATGTAGCCCCCCCCCCATCTTTTGCCATTAAATAAAAGCAGACGGTAGCTTATAAAACCATCTGTTTGAATATCAGCGAGCATCATCAAGGGAATGTAATTTTAGCTCCGCATTTCTTTATATTGTTAGAAAACTGTCATATTTACTTTTCAATATAGGAGTGGAAAATGTATATTCCAAAAACAGTCTTATATCCTAATGAAGGTTACTTGTTCAACTATTAACGTCTTTATTGTGGGACACCCATAGATTTTTACTCTAGACATCAGAAATCCACAAATTCCGGCGGAAATCCAAGGAAAAGAACCAAAATTCACGAGTATCCTACAATAAACTTTCAAAAATTGGCATTTATTAGAATATAAAACTGTCTTTGGGATATCTGTATTTTATTGTTGCATTCAACAATAAATATGATAATTTGCTAACAATATAAAGAAATACGGAGCAAAATTACATTATCTTGAGGATGCTCGCTGATCTTCAAAAAGGTCAACATATCAGAAAACCTTACTGTACAGGTTTCAAGCTCCTATATTAGAAATTATAGATTTTTCAGTAGAAAGGTCATGAATTTTTATATTTTTGATGTTTTTTCGCCTGAGGAGAACTTATCAAACTAATGGTCCTAGAAGATCGGGAAAGGGCTCACTCAAATACACTAAGAGTTCTAGTGCCCTTTATAAGTGACCAAAAAGATTGGAGAGTAACTAGCCCTCCTCCCATGCCCCGTTCTTCCCGATCAAAATTTTGAGAGACACGTGGTTCAGCATAGTTGAAAGGTCAAACAACTATTCCTCAAGGGATCATAAGACCTCCCACCGTCCCTGGGGAAAGGGCTGTAAGCTGTGCAATTCGCCAAATGTTTGTATATAGTATTTGTTATTGAGAAATATACTGACATTTTGGTAATATTCGATGCTATCCAGGATTTTGAGAAGGTAGGGAGGGGGGTTGATGCCTATATGTCTGTATCGAAAGATTCGTGTAAATGTAAGTACAATCTTTAATAAAAAAAAAACTATCTCCAATCCAGGGGGCGAAAGGAACCTCACTGATTTGCAACTAAGGTAAATATATACATGAATCCATCACTAACTTAGGGACTAAGTGAACCCATTACTCGATACTTTTCTTCATGCTATTTCTAAATATAATAACCGGTTCACTCACAAATGAATCCATCAGCAACCCCTCCCCCCACTTCACGTCCACATCTACAGTCCTAGTTAACGTATTTCTCTGTTATTTTACATTTGTCAATGTTCCGTTTTCTTTATGAAGGATTTCCTTTAGTCGTCAAAACATTAGACCTATGCTATGTCTGATTGTAAAAGAATGTTAGAACAATTCAAATAAACATTATAGCGTGACTTATAAAAACAATATGCATATTATACAGTAATAATTTTAGTGTTCAAGTGTTTTTTTTTCAGTCTTCTACGAACCCACATCTAGGGGCAATATATGGGACAATCAGGAGAGGGGAGGGTGCATTTTCTACTGTCACGATTATTACAAACATGCAGTTATCACAAACCCTGTAAGGAATAGAATCATGTACATATTTACTGCAACTAATGTTATCCCACGTTGGGAGCATTAGGCGTTTTAGATTATGTCGTAGGAGCATGATAGGAGTGAAAGTAGAGACGACAGCTTCGGAGATATTTTCGTCACTGCATAGCAATATATCTTCCTAAACTGAAACGTTATATACATAGCTCTTAAAAATTTTTGAACTGAATGGCCTTTTCAGATTGTTTATTCGATGCCATTATTCTCTTATAGGACAAAAGTGCTGTCCTGGTGCACCAAAATGGACACAAACTGTACCTAGTTGTGGCAGGATATTTTACGACTTAAAAGAGTAGTACATTTAAATTTTAGCTTCCGAAGCAGGCCTTCTTCATCTCTTTATGACCTTCCATTAGCCTACTAGCAATGGCGTAAAAAAGGAGACATGACTACCACCGCTGTTAAGATGCAATTTTCCACGGTTTTAAGATAGGGGATTGCAATACGGTAAAAGATTTTCGGCAGCAGCGACTTCAATGCCGTGCTCTCCACTTTGATTCGTCACCATTTCTAAGGTGTTCTTCCAAGTTTTATTTCATGATTATAAATTGCTATTCAGTTGAACCTTACCATTTTCAAATCAGAGCCATTTGAAAATTTTTAACAATTAACAGTGGTCATGAAAACCGGGTTTTCTCGGTTACCATGTGCCGATGTCAGCTCTTTACTAGATTACTGGTTCAGTTATAACCGTGATTGACTGTTAACCTGGTGCAAATCAAGTCCCATAGCCTTTCCTGCATGCTTATGTTAAAATATATGTGATTAGAATCCCTCTCATGATAATTTCCTTGAACCAATTTCATTAGTTTTTCATTATTTAAAGCTTTAAATTCCCTTTCTAAATATATCAAAAACAATGTTGTCAACATATAGCCATTATTATTCTAAAACATCAAAGGTAAGAAATATAAAATCAAATATGACAACTGTCAGAGTTCAAATAAAAACACAAATTACTCTTCACAGGCCTTCTTTCTCACAAACATTCTTTTCACTGCCATCTCTTTCTGTACACAGCACTGAAACTCCAGAGTATTTGGCAGGGCCTTCTCCACCACTATATCAACGTCACCTTGCTTCTCTTTTTCTATAAAAATCATTGAAGTACCAACAACTCCCTGAAGCTCACATTCATGGATTCGACTACCCACTTGAAGTAAAGGTTTCCCCGTTTCAAAGCCAACCATATTGATTTGGATATCTTCTGAATCAAGGACGGCTTCTTTAACCGTATCAGTTAGCTTCAAAATAACAAGCTCCTCTTCGTATTCATATTCGTCTGATTGGCTTGGACAAATTCCTTCATTTTTAATATCCATTTCTACAAAAAAAAAAATGTATATGAGTTTGTCTTTCTACTCAATTTTTTTTGTTAAATCATTTACCCTAACTGGTGACAGAACTAGTGCTAGCCTACAGTTGGAGAATCGCTCTAATAGAGTGCATTTGCAACAACGACTTTTTAGGAAACTATCAAGACGCTGATTAAGCATAAATCAAAGGGTGTACGAAATGTATGATTAGCGTAAACTGACGCTAATGTCTTAAGAAATCCCGAACACCAACTAGAATTTTGAGTTTTTCAGTATTTTTTCGGGCTTCCTAGTTTTTTTTTAGAAACTCAGATAAGTCAGTTAATTAGTGTAATAAATTAGCCAAATTAGTTTATTAATGCACTGATTTTGCTTTATTACACTAGCTAAACTAATTTTATATTATGAAGAAATGCCAAGAAATGCAAAATGCTAGATAGGATTAGTGTGTCTTTGTCGACAGCAGTAGCAGTCGACGCCTACTGTTGAATCTAAATGGCACCTACTGGTGAACCTAAAACTCATGAAAATTGTACCATCGAGATAGTTGCGCCTCTTTATTTACGCAACTGAAGTACCAGCAGAATTTAATTGAACATGAAATTATGATGCAAGAATTGATACAAGTCCCCCCCCCCCGAATTTTTTTATAAATACCCTTTAAATAACATTTCAGGAAAAAAAAGTGCTCGAGTATGTGATTTTAAGAAAACTATTTGCGCTTTTTAAGGAGTCTTCCATCGTCCACAATTTTGTACATCCACACATTATTTTTAATTTGTTTCGTTTACTGTCGCTTTTTTTACATGGGTGAAATTTGATTGTTTTGGAGAAATTACACAAAACTAAATTAGTTGGGTCTTCAAATCAGAATTGGCTAATATAAGTAGCATGCACATAATTCCATTTAAAGGGGATGAGGACAATTAAGAAAGCGAAAAATCAGGAGAAAATATAGGAAGTAAGGGAGATCAGAGATAAATGACCAAACCTTGAGATTTCACAAGAGGATAACTTCAAATCTCAACTTCCATTTTTGCTTTATTTCAGCAGCAGCTTATTACATTTAGAGAAACAATCCCATGTTTCATTTCTTTTATAAATAGAGAAGATATAAATTTTGAAAGCCAAAGTTAGTGTATCAAAACCATAACACGAATACAAAACTTGAAATATAATGGACTAATGAATCCCAAATATAATGGATCCCAAATATAATGGATCCCATTCTCTTAATTAATATTTGCCCCCATTTATGTAAATGAGGGTTTTAACGATTCGGATTATCTGTTTATACCCTCTGAAAAACTTTCTCTTAAAAACTGCAGCGCCAGAAAGCTGCATAGACGATAGTATTGATATTGCTTTCACACCCTCGATAGACGATAGGTTAATATTGCTTTCACTGCATGTATGGTACAAAGTCAAACAGTTGTCAAGCTTGTTTTGTTACTTCAACAAATTATCATATTGTAGCTTCAATCCTTATTTTAACGGCCGAATATAAATCTTTGGCACCCCTAGACCCAAGCAACTTTTTATTGGGGAAACACAGAGGTTTACGGTGAGATCCCCGAGAATTCGGGGATAGTGGAAGCCCTGAAAAGAAGGCAAGTGATGAGTGATGAGCCAAAAGTAATGCAAGAGAGAGGTGATACCGAGCTCCCAGCTGCCGTTCTTGAGTACACCTGACAGTTTATAAGCGGCTATGGAGCTCTTGTGCTGTTTTAAGATCATTTTTCTAAGAATAGGCAGCACTGCAGCAAAGTGCACATGGTACTTTGACGGTAGATCACACCAGTCCAGTCTTTGTTAAAAAAAAATATTGTTCAGCGTCTTTTTTTGCGCCCCTTCATATTGTGCACCCCTAGGCCCGAGCCTACTGGGCCTATATGCGTAAATCCTAGCCTACTCGTTGTGACTTTATTTTAAATATAATTTTAGAACCCCAATAAAATACATTGATGAAACCTCAATGAGCAAAAGGAGCAATAAGCTAAATCGGTCTTTTCAATATGCAATTCATGGGGGAAAAAAGCATTCCTTCGTCGAAAACAAAATAACCCTTTTACTCAACATTGTCTATATTTTCCTTCCTTAAATTTCTATGAATCGACGCCTCCACATATGAGGGGTACAAGTGACAACAATAATATCGTTACGTTATTCTTTAAAAGGTAATATTAATTGACATTATTCAAACATCAAAATGAACAAGATTTGAAATATAAACTTTTTCAAGTGATAAAATATAATGTGAAGCGCGTATCAAGGCAACTAGAATTATTTTCATTTAGGAGGGGGGGCTTTGGATTAATCCTCAAGTGATAATTTATCAAAAATTGTCACATATAAGGAGCGGTGTCATTTGGGAGGGGGTGGGCACCTCCACACAACTTTTTATCCCCTGCAGATTTTCGGAAAGATTCTTTTTAGCATTTCCATATGAAAATATTATTTTTGTGCATGTGTGTGTTTTCATTGAGAAGATCACCGGAAAAAACATTACATATATTTCCAGGTTTCAATGCCTCTGAGCATGAGTACATATATGACGACCACAATATTCAATCCTAATTGTCATGTTAGTCTGTTAAGGCTTTTTGCAGTCATCACAGTGTTGGATAGGTCAAGCTGTTCTCAGCACTATGTTGTGGGAGAGGTTGATTTTACACTGAAAATTTATGTTGTAACGACTATACAACCAAAAAAAAATTGAATTTTTCACATTTTCAGAAAAAAAGGGGAGGGGGTGTAAATTCTAGCATCTAACTTTTCCTGGCATGAAATCGATAGACAACAGGTTGTTTTATTTACAATTTCTCTCTTTCGTTTGAAACAACGACATCATTACCGACAGTAGCCCCTAAAAAGTATATCACCATTACTTCTTAATCAGATGAACAGTACTTACTTTTAGGCCAACTCAGTCTCATACTGCAGCAAACCAGAGAAAAACACGAAAGAGGATAGCTAGTTTGGCACAAAGAAGAGCAGCCAACGTCAGAGAAAGACGGCGCATGTTCAATCTGAACGATGCTTTTGACAAACTAAGACGAAAGGTAAAAGCTTTCTATAAAAGTTATTTTCCGATTTTTAATTATATGATTTCTTCTATTCAACAAACAGTACGGCGTTCAAATGGGCGCTTAATGTCAACCCTTGGGAATATATCCAATATGGGTTGGGGCTCAAGCGCCTAAATAATGTATGTTCATGCCATATTTTTCCTATGAAGAATGCTAGTCAGGGAAACACTGAGGGGATTTACCCCTCTCCCATCTTGTGTGCAGAAATGATTTAGGTTTAAGGTCCTAAGATAAAACCTTTTACAGATTTTCAATCAGCATTATTCGACATCAGCTAAGACCCAATGTCACCGCAAAATTAATTCTGGTGAACTTGAGACCTCATTTCATAATGAGACACGAAGCAGTGGTGCCACTCACAAGTACTGCTAACAAATTCCTCCAACAAGTACTTCCCATTCCTTATAACTAAAATACTACTGTTTACTGCAACACGCGTACATCGTCGTTTCGTAGATATTGCTTTGGTCTGACATATATAACATAAGAATTTTTGTTTACCCCTTACTTGATATACCCATCATATTTTCCACCTGCTATGTATCATCTGCTAACGGTTGCCGGCACAAAGTCCAGATAAAATGACGATGGTTGGGCAAGAGGCTTGAATCCTGTCCCCTTGACTTGCTTCGGCGAGGACAACACCAATCAAGCCCCGGATACATTTTTGGATCCTTCACGATTTTGACCCAGATTTTGAATCAGTAGCGTCTAGAAATATCCAAGAGGATGGCCCATGCTCCGGTGGAACGATTGTCTCGGAATATTCCTGGACCAGGCTGGAATTCAACAATCAGATGTTCCGTTTCTTGGCGCTCTTGATCAGCTCAGCAGGAACACTCAAAATTTATGTGACTTAATATTTCATCTATCGTTTCTGGCTGCTCGAGGAGGCGTCCGAATTGACTTTAATATCGAACATTGATGTTCGGCAGAAGCATTGGTGCGAGACAAAGATATAATGACTTTCAGGAATGCGTGCAGATCAAGAAAAGCAGGATTCCTGATATCATTCTTGAGGATAGAAACTGAGTTCCAGAACGGTGGAGGCGGCATTTTCCTTCACTCAGCTCTTTGTTCTGAGAAATTCAGTGCGAAGTCTGAACAAATGGCCGAAAGCCAGTCTTCTTAACAATTCCTCATCAATTTGTCACAGTATTTCTGAAAAATTTGTGAACTTTCACTTCTGTGCTTGTGAATTTCAGATTCTGACGATTCACGATTAGCAGAACGTAATTGAGAAAGATAGTAAAGGTAGTCATCGAGATTATTCAGAGCTCCAGAAAGTTTTACGGTCATTTGATCCGACCTTCAACCAAAGGGAGAGTTACAGACACCTTCATGGCAGTCCATTGACCAAGCAGTGCCTGGGTGACAGCCTCAAATGCCAACCAGCAAGTAGCGGACGGGTATAGATATCCATGCCCAGCTACTTCACAAACCCCTGAAACTCCCTGAATTCACGGATTCGCTTGCCGCTATTCGAAAAGCATACGTATATGTCATTACTGAATCTAACGACCAATTAAATTTTTCGCAGAAGATTTATCATGTGGCGAGTACTCATGCAGGTAGTGCTCGATTAGTACAACGTAACTCAAGAATGGGCTAGTGTGAATAACTTTGCTGGGCCGAGGGTTGCATAGTAGTCAGCACTCTCACTCAGGGTTACCAAATTGCACACTTTTCCTGAGAAATGCACTCCTTTTTACCTTCGAGGGGAAGCGGAAGAGTAAAACCTACTCTTTTTAGGTCTTAGTTTTCATTGACTTTGAACTTGAGTAGTTGGTAACTTCGTCAGAAGTGTAATTACAGGGTTACCAACTGAACATGATTACCAACTTGCATGCTTTTCATTTCAAAAGTAATCCATTATACCTAAGAAGTGACACCCAGGCTTTGGCACCCGTGCGCGTGCAAATTTTTTGACTTGCACTCTTTTTGAGCAGAAATCACTCTTTTTCTCTTTTTGGGGTGGCCAGCGTTTACCCTCACGGAAAATACTCCCTCTCCCACGGAAAATCCCCCCATAGAAAATAAAGCTTTCTAAATTTGATAATTTTATTTGAATTTAATATTTTTTTTTCCCGTAGGGGGAAGAAATTTTTGTACTTGCGCATCTGGTGTCAAGCCTGGGTGTCACCTCTTAGGTATAATGGATTACTTTTGAAATGAAAAGCGTGCAAGTTGGTAGCCATGTTCAGTTGGTAACCCTGTAATTACACTTCTGACGAAGTTACCAACTACTCAAGTTCAAATTCAATGAAAACTAACACCTAAAAAGAGTAATTTTTACTCTTCCGCTTCACAATTGCGCATGCACCACTCACTTCAAAGTTTAGCTTTAGGTTTAGCTCCAAAGTTTTTAGCTTAGCGTGAGACAAAACAAAGATAAGTAACTGAATAAACGGGAAACATGTAATTTGGGCTATAAATTTGTACATGAGGGGGGGGGGTAAAGTATTTGGAGACAGTTTGAAGTCAGAAAACAATTCTTACTTCATACTATGTAGAATATTTGCACCTAACACATTTTGAATGCAGACCTTCTTTACTTTATCCCCCTCCCTAATGTGCAAATATGTAGCACAAGTTGGTCCCAAAGGAACGAAGAAACCGGTTTGTTCTCGAGTTTTACATGTCGTAAACTTGAGTGATTTGCTTATAATACACAAGTACCGAAATTTTTCATGGAGAAAGAGCCGGATTTACCGGTATTATTTAACAACGATTATATATTAAATTCAAACACCAATTTTTTCAAAGGAAATAAAGGAGTAACATCAAAAATTTAAACAAACAGAAATTATTAAATAGATGAAAGGAGTTGTCCCTTACACAAAACCTTGCTCTTTTCGCTATAAAAGAAAAAACTAACTCGCAAAATAGCTAAATCTTCTTTTTGGTGCCATATATTTTTAACTTAATTTTGATGATTTTCACCCATATTTTTTTCTTTATTTGGCAGCCGCTACTGCCAAAAATTGCAGAAGTTAATACGAAAGTCGTTTTGAACATATTTATGGTGGATAAAATTCTCTTTATCCCTTTCCTTAAGACTTCTCAACGAAACTAAAAAACACACAACTTAAATAAAATCATCAAATTTGGAAAACCCAACTTTCTGCGGGGGTGGGAGGGTAATTTCCACGGGGTTATTATCCACAGGAGACAGGGTATTTTTCGGGAGTAAACGCCTAGAACCTCTTTTTGGACGTCAATGGTTGGCAACCCTGTTCACACCATACATATATGTTGTGAAATTCATCTGTTTGAAAACTTTTATCTATTTAGTCATACCATATATGGAAATGCATTCGAAATTCCTACCACGTATGAGATCGTGAAGCCTATTGTGCGATTCTAAAAATTCCTGATAGCGAATGCCAAATGCAGAGACAAATCGAAAAGTCTGCAACAACGTAGAAAATTTGGAATTTATTTGAAAAAGCGCAATTTATCAAACAGTTCGTGGTAACGAACTGTAGTAAGGAGCGACCCGGCTGAACAGTAAACGAAACTCTAAAAAACGGAATTTTGATGCTAAAATATACATCAAAAGAATCAGATTTTCATGCTGATTTTAAATATATAAGTTTCATCAAATTTAGTCTTTGTCATCAAAAGTTACGAGCCTGAGAAAATTTGCCTTATTTTAGAAAATAGGGGGAAACACCCCCTAAAAGTCACAGAATCTTAACGAAAATCACACCATCGCATTCGGCGTATCAGAGAACCCTGTAGTAAAATTTTCAAGCTCCTATCTATAAAAATGTGGAATTTCGTATTTTTTGCCAGAAGACAAATCACGGGTGCGTGTTTATTTGTTTGTTTGTTTTTTTTCCCCAGGGGTCATCGTATCGACCGAGTGGTCCTAGACTGTCGCAAGAGGGCTCATTCTAACGGAAATGAAAATTTCTAGTGCCCTTTTTAAGTGACCAAAAAAATTGGAGGGCATCTAGGCCCCTCCCACGCTCATTTTTTCTCCAAAGTCAACAGATCAAAATTTTGAGATATCCATTTTGTTCCGCATAGTCAAAAACCATAATAACTATGTCTTTGGGAATGACTTACTCCCCCACAGTCCCTGGGGGAGGGGCTGCAAGTTACAAACTTCGACCAGTGTTTACATATAATAATGGTTATTGGGAAGTGTACAGTCGGTTTCAGGGGATTTTTTTTTGGTTTTGGGGGTGGGGTTGAGGGGAGGGGGCTATGTGGGAGGATCTTTCCATGGAGAAATATGTCATGGGGGAACAGAAATTCAATGAAAAGGGCGCAGGATTTTCTAAAATTACTATAAAAAAACAATGAAAAAATAAACATGGAAAAGTTTTTTCAATTGAAAGTAAAGAGTAGCATTGAAACTTAAAACGAACAGAGATTATTACGCATATGAGGGGTTCTAAAAATACTTTAGCATAAAGAGCGAGGTATTTAGGAGGAGATAAATACCTCGCTCTTTATGCTATAGTATTTTTAGTAATTTCAACTATTTATTCTACGGCCTTTCTGATTCTTAAAGAATTGGGACAAAACTTACGATTTAGTGTAAAGAACGAGGTATTAACGAGGGTACAAACCCTCTCATATACATAATAAAAATTAAAGAACATAAAAGTTTGTTACGTAAGATAATTCTTAAGTTACGTATATTTTTTACTAATAGAAAAATTCGTTAAAAATTAAAATTTATAGTTGCCTTTTTATGTAACCGAAAAATTGAATGGCAACTAGGCCTCCTTCCCCATCCCTTATTTCTCAAAATCATCTGATCAAAACTAAGAGAAAGCCATTTAGCCAAAAAAGGAATTAATATGCAAATTTCATTTTAATAATTTATGTGTGGAGAGCCAAAATCAAACATGCATTAATCAAAAACGTTCAGAAATTACATAAAAAAAACTAGTTTTTTTTAACTGAGAGTAAGGAGCAACGTTAAAACTTAAAACGAACAGAAATTACTCCGTATATGAAATGGGTTGTCCCCTCTGCAATCCCTCGCTCTTTACGCTAAAGTTTGACTCTTTGCCACAATTCTGCTTTTTAATACAATTAAAAGCTTTAGCGTAAAGAGCGAGGGATTGCGGAGGGGACAACCCATTTCATATACGGAGTAATTTCTGTTCGTTTTAAGTTTTAATGTCGCTCCTTACTCTCAGTTAAAAAAACTAGTTTTTTCTATGTAATTTGACAAAGAAGTACTACTTTCCCTCCAACATATCAAAAAGATTTGTGTTACTGGCTTGTTAGAAATATGAATAAAAAGGTCTTTCGGCTATTTTTTCTAACAAACCTTAAGAGCGACCTTATAGAGGTTGGCTGTTTATTGACATAATGAATAACAATTAATTTGGTTCATCATTTATTAATGCATCTACCATTATTAAAGTTACTTGGCAAATCAACAAAAAGACTCACAGAAATCCGCATAATACCAAATTTTCACCCTTCGCGGTACAATGCTAGACCAACCCAGGAGACAGTATTGTGCAAAAAACGTTTGAATTCCGATAGCTTTATGGGGGGTGTTCTAAAAAGCATACTAAATACACCCGATATTCAGAGAAACAAGATTTGCGGGAACAAGACTCGGTCAATGAATTTTCAGATTACTTGTGACAAAATATTGGTGATTTTTTCTCTATCGTATCGTAAATTATCATATTGTAAATCTGAAAAATTGTAGTCAATACATAATATCAAGTTTAAACCGAGGGAAGTCCAATAAATTACTTTAATATTTCAGGTTCCAACATTCGCATATGAAAAAAGATTATCGAGGATCGAAACATTAAGACTGGCAATTACATACATCAAATTCATGTCGGAATTGCTCAATGGAGAGCCGTTGGCTTCGATGACTAAAGACGAGCCAATCTTCCAAACCAAAGTCTTCCAACAGTCACATTCAACAGAGATCTTCACGTTTCCCTGTGCCCAGGTCAAGGAGCCCTGGTGTTTATGGGGAAAATGATCAAACCCATGTCGTTTTTGTACCTCAATTGTTTTTAAGTATTCTATTTCAGTTTATGATGTTCAAGATTGCCCAAAATAAAATTTTCAATTCACTTCAAAGTCTTGGACTAAAATCGAAAGGTAGAATAGATTAAGTTTAGTTCCCTGTTGATTCATTACGATACCTTTGAAGAAAAACAATAGCAAAGTGGACAAACAGACACTTAGATATCTAAGTGAATTGTCATGATGGTATAGGACAGTGAAAAAGGGAGAATGCAGATTACAAGACCATGAAGTCTACACACAAAATGAGACATTATATATATATATATATATACTAGCTGTTGGGGTGGCGCTTCGCGCCACCCCAACACCTAGTTGGTGGGGGCGCTTCGCGCCCCCCCCAAGCCCCCCCGCGCGCGTAAGTCGTTACGCGCCATAATAGTTACGCGCCATTGTAGTTGTGTCCCTATGTCCCACCTGTGAATATAGATATATATATATATATATATATGGTTTTAACTACGTAAAACTTGCGAATATACAACATTCTTTGCTGTCCCATTGTCTTTGCATATAAATAGATTGTCAGGTTATCCCCCTGTTTCCCCCGGTGTCCCCGTTGTAGTTGTGTCCCTGTGTCCCGGTCGTCATTTATATTCCCTGTGTCCCGGGTCCCGGTCATCATTTGTATCCCGGTGTCCCGGTCTGTATATACATTCGTTTTTTAGTTTTGTTTTTCTCCTTTATTTTTTTCCTTTTTTTTTCTTTTTTAGCTTATTTAGATTTTTAGATTTTTTAGTTTTTTTTATTAGTTTTTAGTTTTTATTTCTTTTTAGTTTTTTTGTCCCGGTCGTCATTTATATCCCCCTGTTTCCCCCGGTGTCCCCGTTGTAGTTGTGTCCCTGTGTCCCGGTCGTTATTTATATTCCCTGTGTCCCGGTCGTCATTTGTATCCCGGTGTACCGGTCTGTATATACATTCGTTTTTTAGTTTTGTTTTTCTCCTTTATTTTTTTCCTTTTTTTTTCTTTTTTAGTTTATTTAGATTTTTAGATTTTTTAGTTTTTTTATTAGTTTTTAGTTTTTTTTTCTTTTTAGTTTTTTTGTAGTTTTTACCTTCTTTTTAGTTTTGTTAATTTTTTTTTTTACTTGTGTCCTGGTCGTCATTTATACTCCCTGTGTCCCGGTGCTTTGTTGATTGCTAATCGAACATTCCTTTTGTCCTGGTCGCTTTCTCTTTGAGTGTCGTCATTTATTTTTTTCTTTTTTAGTTCTTTTAGTTTTTACCTTTTTTAGTTTTTTTTTAGTTTTTAGTTTTTTTAGTTTTTTACCTTTTTTTAGTTTTTTTAGTTTTTTAGCTTTTTTATTTTTTTTATTAGTTTTTAGTTTTTTTGTAGTTTTTGCCTTTTTTTTTAGTTTTTTGTCCTGGTCGCTTTCTCTTTGAGTGTCGTCATTTATTAGTTTTTTCCTTTTTTTTTTAGTTTTTTATTGGTTTTTACCTTTATTTTAGCTTATTTTTCAGTTTTTTCCTTTTTTTTAGTTTTTTTTTATTTTTTATTTTTTTTAGTTTTTTACCTTTTTTTAGTTTTTTTAGTTTTTTTAGTTTTTTAGCTTTTTTACTTTTTTTATTAGTTTTTAGTTTTTTTTTGTAGTTTTTGCCTTTTTTTAGTTTTTTCAGTTTTTTTTTTAGTTTTTTATTGGTTTTTACCTTTATAGTTTTTTTAGTTTTTTAGCTTTTTTATTTTTTTTATTAGTTTTTAGTTTTTTTTGTAGTTTTTGCCTTTTTTTAGTTTTTTCAGTTTTGACGTCACCTAATCCAGTTTTTTCAGGTGACGTCACCTGACACATCCATCCACACATCCATCCATCCATCCATCCACAGACAACTTATTTTTATATATATAGATATATATATATATATATATATATATATATATATATATATATATATATATATATGGTTTTAACTACGTAAAACTTGCGAATATACAACATTCTTTGCTGTCCCATTGTCTTTGCATATAAATAGATTGTCAGGTTTACCGACTCTTGAACATGCAACATATAATGGTCCATGGGAAAACAATCTGTATTCAGATCTATACCTCATGATTCTAATGATTGCCCTTGAGCTTTGTTGATGGTGATTGCTAATCGACCATTCCCTGTCCCGGTGTCCCGGTCGTCATTTACATCCCCCTGTTTCCCCCGGTGTCCCCGTTGTAGTTGTGTCCCTGTGTCCCGGTCGTCATTTATATTCCCTGTGTCCCGGTCGTCATTTGTATCCCGGTGTCCCGGTCTGTATATACATTCGTTTTTTAGTTTTGTTTTTCTCCTTTATTTTTTTCCTTTTTTTTTCTTTTTTAGCTTATTTAGATTTTTAGATTTTTTAGTTTTTTTATTAGTTTTTAGTTTTTTTTTCTTTTTAGTTTTTTTGTCCCGGTCGTCATTTATATCCCCCTGTTTCCCCCGGTGTCCCCGTTGTAGTTGTGTCCCTGTGTCCCGGTCGTCATTTATATTCCCTGTGTCCCGGTCGTCATTTGTATCCCGGTGTACCGGTCTGTATATACATTCCTTTTTTAGTTTTGTTTTTCTCCTTTATTTTTTTCCTTTTTTTTTCTTTTTTAGTTTATTTAGATTTTTAGATTTTTTAGTTTTTTTATTAGTTTTTAGTTTTTTTTTCTTTTTAGTTTTTTTGTAGTTTTTAACTTCTTTTTAGTTTTGTTAATTTTTTTTTTTACTTATGTCCTGGTCGTCATTCATACTCCCTGTGTCCCGGTGCTTCCCGGTGCTTTGTTGATTGCTAATCGAACATTCCTTTTGTCCTGGTCGCTTTCTCTTTGAGTTTCGTCATTTATTTTTTTCTTTTTTAGTTCTTTTAGTTTTTACCTTTTTTAGTTTTTTTTAGTTTTTTAGATGAAAATTTTTTTTAGTTTTTTCCTTTTTTTCTTTTTAGTTTTTTATTGGTTTTTACCTTTATTTTAGCTTATTTTTCAGTTTTTTCCTTTTTTTTAGTTTTTTTTTATTTTTTATTTTTTTTAGTTTTTTACCTTTTTTTAGTTTTTTTAGTTTTTTTAGTTTTTTAGCTTTTTTACTTTTTTTATTAGTTTTTAGTTTTTTTTTGTAGTTTTTGCCTTTTTTTAGTTTTTTCAGTTTTTTTTTTTAGTTTTTTAGTTTTTTTTTGTAGTTTTTGCCTTTTTTTAGTTTTTTTAGTTTTTTAGCTTTTTTATTTTTTTTATTAGTTTTTAGTTTTTTTTGTAGTTTTTGCCTTTTTTAGTTTTTTCAGTTTTGACGTCACCTGATCCAGTTTTTTCAGGTGACGTCACCTGACACATCCATCCACACATCCATCCACACATCCATCCACAGACAACTTATTTTTATATATATAGATATCTATATATATATATATATATATATATATATATATATATATATATATATAAGATATAATAGTCATCGGATTCCTTTGAGGTTTTATTAAACAGCCATGGAGTCACGCTTAAAGGAAATTTATTTTAATTGCTTATTTTGGAGGATCAATTCAAGGCTCAGGAAGTTTAAGGTATCACTGTAATCACTCGAATTAAAAGAATGTCTGGGAAAAGTAAATCTTGATATTTCATCCTTTTTTGTCCAGTGTTTGCTCATGCCAATGAAGCTAAAATGAAAAATCTAGATCCCAAGAGCTCTATCTTATAAGGAAGATGAAATCCGGATAAGAACTGACAAAACTTGGTATTATAAATTTTTTAAAATAACAGAAAATGCTAAAAATAGAATAAACGCTGATGAGTCGGCGTTGCACAAAAGCCGCGCATAATTGTGAACACAATATTTTCTGATAACTTTTTTTTTTAATCTTATCTATTCGCATGTTGTTTTGGAAAAAGGTTAAACTTGGTGCAACCAGTGATGTCAATTAATGTGGGGAGTATTTACCGCCCCACCTAGATTTTAAGAAATCCGTTATCTCTGTATTTACATTGGAAAACGTTTTTATTTTGTATTTTCATTTAAGAAAAAACTTAACCCCTCCTACTTGGATTTTGAAAAATTTATTTTTGCCTCTCTCTCCTCAATTTTTCTGCATTGACACCACTGGAGGATGCAAAAATTATTCTTCATATCTTCATTACCCACGAGCACCAATTCACGAAAATGTAGGCCTAGGGAAAGACAAGACATTTTTCAAAATCTTCGGGAGGGCTTTTTTTCAAGCAAAAATTTACTAAAAAAATATATATATATATATATATATATATATATATATATATATATATATATATATATATATATATATATATATATATATATATATCTATATATATAAAAATAAGTTGTCTGTGGATCTGTGGATCGTGGATCAGGTGACGTCATGTTTGTCCGCATATGACGTCTGAATTATTTCACACTAATACAAAAGAAGAAAAAAACTAAAAAAGGTAAAAACTACAAAAAAAACTAAAAAGAAAAAAAAACTAAAAAAGCTAAAAAACTAAAAAAAACTAAAAAAAGGTAAAAATCTAATAACTAAAAAAAAACTGAAAAAAATAAAAAAAGGCAAAAACTACAAAAAAAATAAAAACTAATAAAAAAACTAAAAAAGCTAAAAAACTAAAAAAACTAAAAAAAAACTAAAAAAAGGTACAAAACTAAAAAAAACTAAAAACTAAAAAAGAAAAAAACTAAAAAAAAGGAAAAAACTGAAAAATAAAAGAGAAAAAGAAAACTAAAAAAATATGAATAAATATATATAAAAATAAGTTGTTTGTGGGTTATGTCTGTCTGTCTGTCTGTCGAGTGACGTCGTGTTTGTCCGCATATGACGTCTGAATTATTTCACACTAATACAAAAGAAGAAAAAAAACTAAAAAAGGTAAAAACTACAAAAAAAACTAAAAAGAAAAAAACTAAAAAAGCTAAAAAACTAAAAAAAACTAAAAAAAGGTAAAAAACTAAAAACTAAAAAAAACTGAAAAAACTAAAAAAAGGCAAAAACTAAAAAAAAAAACTAAAAACTAATAAAAAAACTAAAAAAGCTAAAAAACTAAAAAAACTAAAAAAACTAAAAAAAGGTAAAAAACAAAAAAAAACTAAAAACTAAAAAAGAAAAAACTAAAAAAAAGGAAAAAACTGAAAAATAAGAGAAAAAGAAAACTAAAAAAATATTAATAAAAAGAAAAAACTAAAAAAAAGGAAAAAACTGAAAAATAAGAGAAAAAGAAAACTAAAAAAATATTAATAAATATAAAAAATATAAATATAAATATAATATAAATTAGCAATCAACAAAGCACCGAGACACAAATGACGACCGGGACACAGGGAGTATAAATGACGACCAGGACATAAGTAAAAAAAAAACTAAAAAAACTAAAAAAATGGTAAAAACTACAAAAAAACTGAAAAAACTAAAAAAAGGCAAAAACTAAAAAAAAAAACTAAAAACTAATAAAAAAACTAAAAAAGCTAAAAAACTAAAAAAACTAAAAAAACTAAAAAAAGGTAAAAAACAAAAAAAAACTAAAAACTAAAAAAGAAAAAACTAAAAAAAAGGAAAAAACTGAAAAATAAGAGAAAAAGAAAACTAAAAAAATATTAATAAAAAGAAAAAACTAAAAAAAAGGAAAAAACTGAAAAATAAGAGAAAAAGAAAACTAAAAAAATATTAATAAATATAAAAAATATAAATATAAATATAATATAAATTAGCAATCAACAAAGCACCGAGACACAAATGACGACCGGGACACAGGGAGTATAAATGACGACCAGGACATAAGTAAAAAAAAAACTAAAAAAACTAAAAAAATGGTAAAAACTACAAAAAAACTAAAAACTAATAAAAAAACTAAAATATCTAAAAATCTAAATAAACTAAAAAAGAAAAAAAAGAAAAAAGGAAAAAAATAAAGGAGAAAAACAAAACTAAAAAACGAATGTATATACAGACCGGGACACCGGGATACAAATGACGACCGGGACACAGGGAATATAAATGACGACCGGGACACAGGGACACAACTACAATGGGGACGCCGGGGGGCACAGGGGGATATAAATGACGACCGGGACACCGGGACACAAGGAATATAAATGACGCCCGGACACAGGGAATATAAATGACGACCGGGACACAGGGACATAACTACAAAGGGGACGCCGGGGTGCACAGGGGGATATATAAATGACGATGGCGACTCAGGGAATGGTCGATTAGCAATCACCATCAACAAAGCTCAAGGGCAATCATTAGAATCATGAGGTATAGATCTGAATACGGATTGTTTTCCCATGGACCATTATATGTTGCATGTTCAAGAGTCGGTAAACCTGAAAATCTATTTATATGCACAGACAATGGGACAGCAAAGAATGTTGTATATTCGCAAGTTTTACGTAGTTAAAAACATATATATATATATATATATATATATATATATATATATATATATATATATATATATATATATATATATATATATATATATATATATATATCTATCTATATTCACAGGTGGGACATAGGGACACAACTACAATGGCGCGTAACTAATATGGCGCGTAACGACTTACGCGCGCGGGGGGGCTTGGGGGGGGCGCGAAGCGCCACCCCAACAGCTAGTATATATATATAAACTTAGAAACGTAATTGCCTCCCCCTACCCGGTAATAAGAGCTAGACTCTGGCATATCGAGCAGGGCATATCATTTTTGTAGTTGTATTTAGTTTGTAAATAAAAAGAACCAGAACCTGGTACTGACACCGCCGGCTTAGATTACCTTCTTCCTCCTCCAATATTAAAAAAAAATCCTGCTTTGCGCCTGGTCGTAGCTAAGCAAGGGTTTAAGTATATAAAACAAATTCGCAAGGGCGCCCAAGATACCAGACAAAAAAAAACAATTCAAAACAAAATTGTACTGCAGATCAGAATAAAGATATCACAGTAACTTCATTGTCAGACTGAAGAAGGAGAGCTTTTCAAAATACTCAAATGATAAAAAACTTACCTTAATAAACTGTTCTAGAACCCAGTATAGGCCTAATAAACAGAAAACTTCTCAAACAAAAATCAAGTCCGGACGATTAACACTGCACTGACAGATCCAAAAGGGGGGACCACCTCCTCCAAGATTTTTGTGGCACCCTCTTTCCCTGATTTTTTTTCTTGTTTTCACTCTTTTTTTAGAATAAATTTATCGTTTGGTCATTTATTGGCGCCTTTGTCACATTGATCCCCCCCCCCCAATATTTTGCTCATTGGTGCCCTTTTCACATTAGGCCTCCTCCAAGATTTTGCTTTAAATCCACTCCTGTAACACTGGGTCCTGTAACTCCTGTAACAAATGTCAATCTTGCAACTGAGCTTTTTTTTAGTTTTTTAGAGCTTTTTTTTATTTATAAAAAACAACAAAGAAAGAGACAAAGCAAGTAATGTCTAGTGATAACAGTTGTCTAATTATTCAAATGAACTGTTTTTTTTTAATAAGGTGACTAATTAAGAAATATTGTTTTATGCAAATCTCTGAATATAAATTTGATTAACGATTCTTGGAGAGTTCAAGTCAAAGAGATAATAGACAGCGGAAATAAGCATCTTCGGTCTTTCAATGGGCTTTCGGTCAATATCAATATATCTAACGTATGAAACTAAAGGAAGAAAGGATGTAATAAATGAAAAATAAAATCAAATAAATGAGAAAATTAAGATTTTGTCAACCAGTGGCAAAATATGAAGACGAAGAACAAGCAAATATTTCGACAAGGACCTTCGCCAATTCGTCCTCAGTGCTCATAAAAAAAAAAAAAAAAAAAAAAAAAAAAAAAAAATCTAACCTTTCGAAATGAGGCTAAAAAGAGCAGAGTAGATACTCAATATATCTACAAAACAGGTAAAGGGAAATTTACAACAGGTATTTATGGAAATAATCAGTTCGGCGAAAGATCCTAAGAATCGAGCACCAGGAGAAGATCCAGGGGGACTGCCCCCAAAGATTTTTCTGGCACCCTCATTTGTTTTTAATCTCTTCTTTTTAATAAACTTGTCAATTTGGTCAATTTTTAGTGACCTTGTCACATTGGGCTCCCCAAGATTTTACTCTAGCTTCTACTGTCAAATACGACTCTGTTCTTGAATCCAGATATAAATCTAAGAAAGATACAAAGACCACATATCATATGTAAATACGAAAATCATATCATGAGAAAGATTATGGTCTGTAGCAGATATTTGTTTCTAAAGAAAATATATTCTTTCTTTCCAATGTCATAAGAAATGCTAAGATTTTTTAGAGTTTGTCATCTATGACATGAAAAAAAAAAACAACTAGAGCATCAACCCTGAATTAATTAAAAAAAAAAAATTTTCAGAGGGAAATAAAGAGCAAAGTTGAAACTAAAATGAACAAAAATTGTTACTTCCCAGCCTATCTGGGAAGTAATAATTTTTGTTCGTTTCAAGTTTCAACTTTGCTCTTTACTTCCCTCACAAAAACTTTTTTTAAATTATTCTTTGCTCGTTTTCGATTAAAATTTAATTTAGAAACAACCTGCCATGATCTTTTTTATTTATATGGAATAATTTCTGTTCGCTTTAAGTTTTAATGTTACTCCTTAGTTTCAGTTGAAAACTTATTCTTTTATATAATTTCTTCTCACCTCCAATCTAGGGAAGATGAGACACTTAGACCTTTACTTAGGAGCTGAGCGAAGAAGCCGTACAAGAATTGAAGGAAAAAATAAGTTGAGGAGTGGAAAGAAAAATCAAAACATAGTGTTGCTTCTTTTTTGTTTATTTTTTTTAAGAAAAAATAGATCTTTAATTCTTGACTTTTTAAAAATTGAATTTAGTAGCACTTAAGAAAGTAGCTCTAGGCAAGCAGTTTCGACAAGAAAGTTTAACTAAGCAGAAGGGTTTGGATATCGACATGCTTGTGGAAAATTTTGCTAGCTCAACAGAAGTGTGCTTTTAGGCTTAGGGAGTTGTTTGACCAGCCCCTATATAGAAAAGTCATTCATTATATGGAAATGAATCGACATTTCAAAGAAAGATCATTCGTTATGTAGGTACAATAAATGGTACTATTTCAATTCCAGAATTTGTATGAGGGTATATAGACTGCATACAGTCCTTTCACCCCATTGACTTCAAAATGGCACTAGCAATCCTTATTTTTCATCTTCTCTTCCCTTCTTCTTGGTTTGTGGGAAGTGCGAGTACTTGAGCTGCCTGTCCCTGGCAGTTTAAGGCCAGGAGGCTGGCTGGTACCAATACGGCTCTTCCTACTCACTCTTGCTCTCTTCTGCACAATAGATCTTCATTAATAAACTAGCCCATTATCCATTGTCTTTTTCATAATTTGGATCATCACCCTATAAGTCGCCTTTTCAGTATTAGGAGGTAGTTGTAAGCTAATGATGGAGTCAAATATTTCTGCAATCTTTAGTATTTTGCAAATTATCTTAATCTTATTAATTCCAGGTACAAGTATATTGCAATCAAAAAATATGTGTTGGAGTTTCCACTGTTGTTAACACCACCTGAATAGTGGTGAATGATATAAATTCCACTGAAATCGGACAGAATTCAGAAAAAGATATCGTGATTTCAGTCTATAGTACCACACTGTGTCTTCTCTAGAACGAAATGATAGACACTTTATTTGTCCACCACGTTTCATAATATCTCGTAGGTTCCCCAGTTTTGATTCTGGTTGGGGGCCCATATTTGCTGCTTCATTTGCTAGCCTATCACCAGTCGCGTTACGAATCAGTCCTTTATGACTAGGAATATGCTGGAAGGAAACAAAAATGCCCCCTTTATTTAATCTTTGTAGATCATCTCTTATTAATTTTAAATCTGAATCAGCAGCCTCATAATTTATTTTTCTTATGAATTGAATTGCGGACTTTGAATCTGTAAGGATTAACACATTCTTTGACGAAAGGTTCAGTCTGGCCATAGTTTCAAGTGCTTTATGAATAGCAAATAACTCTACTGATAGAATTGAAGTGTGGGATGGAAGAGTTGCTGATATATTCGAGGAAACATGAGGAATGCACACCACAGCTCCTCTGCTCTTGATCCTTTTACTGAACCATCCATGAAGGCTAGAATATGTTCAGGAAAGTGTGAGGATATCTCATTAGTAAAGAGTCGACAGACATACTGATCTGAATAATGTGACTTGTCTTTAGAAACTAATTGAAGATGACACTCAGGAGCCACCATTGCCCATGGTGGAGACTTTGGAAAAGAGTAACTATCTGCATGTTCACTTTTCCAATTTAGGTAATCTTTTAGATAACAGTTAAAAGAAGATAGTAGGTGTTGGGGCTTGACAGGATTTCCAAAAGTGGAGGGAAAAACTGCATGAATTTTGCCATATGTTTGTATTTTTGTGAAGTAGCAGTTTCTCTGCATAGTAGCCCTGTCTTTCAGAGCAGGTAGTCCAGAAAGCTCTTTGAGCTTAATCACTGCAGTATGTTTGTGGAGCCCCAAAGCAATTCTAACGGCTGAATTTTGGAGTGTCTCAAGGGTATTGAACAAACTAACTGGAAGATTTGTAAGAAATTGGATGCCATATTCCAATTTAGATCAAATATACGTTTTGCAAAGTCAATCGTCAACTTTGGTGAAGATCCCCATTTAGATCCTGCAAGTCGTTTTAGGATGGTTAGCCATTTTAAATTGTTACTCTCAACATCATTAAATATGGTTGCCATTTTAAACGAGTATCAAGAATCATGCCCAGTAGCCAAACTGATTGCTCATAGACTATCTCACTCTCCTCTATCCTTAAGAGTTTTGGAAGTGTTGCTTGTCGTTTATGGAACACAATTGCTTTTGTTTTTGGTACCGAAATGGGCAGTCCAAAAGCTTTAGAAAGACAGGCACACATCATATATGTCTTCCTGAATGATAAACTAAGTTTGTTTTCATTTCAAAAATTTTGGGAAGAATTACCAGAATTCTCCTGCAGAAATGTTTTCATTTGTTTTTCTTCCTCTGTGGATGCGCAATCTTACGTATGGAGAGAACATTACAGCAGAATTTTCAAGTAAATAATTTGAACAATTTGGAATAATTATCAAAAGTAATTTGAATAATTAATCCTTCTTTTAATATACAACATTTCTTTTAGTAAACAACCGCATGCCTACACTTCTCCAACCACTAAGTGCCAAGGGGTTGGAGTCAAGAGTGTAATTTGCTATGGTCAGTGGGGCAATTGCCCCTCCTAGACCTCAGTTTTACCCCAGACCACAGTTTTCCCCCACTCTGTTGAAATTTATTTTCCCCAAAAATGTTGTCAAAACCAAATTAAGCCTGCAAAATTCAAGCATCCACTGAAACAGGTCAGTTTCCTTTAATACATCTTTATCTTTTTTTTATTACTATATGGTTCGTTTTTCAGTTTTCTCTGTCATTTTCACTTGATTTGAGAAATTTCGGATAGGCCATTAGCCCCAGCTTTTCCACTTAAGACATGGCACCAAAAGTGCCGTTTTTAGTGCCATTTGGAACTTGCTGATGGTGTAATTTATAAAAAGGAAGTAGATATTAGCAATATCTTTAATATGAGCTATTAAAAATCTGTCTAAGATACCTGCAATACCAATACGCCCAATAACAATATGTCAATACTCATAAGCATGATATTGATACGCCCAATACCAATACAGCATACAACCCTTTCCCCAGGGAATAGGGTGGGTCATATCATCACCAAAGTCATGAGAGTGGACCTTTGAACGATTTTGAACAAAATGGCTATCTCAAAATTTTGATTGGATAACTTTCGGGGGAGAGGAGAGGGGGCTAGTTACCCTCCATCTTTTGGTTGCTTAAAAAAAGCACTAGCAAATTTAATTTCCATTCAAGTGAGTCATTAAACATCTCTCTATGATGTTGTGGTTGGTGCACTTTTAATTTCGATCTGATGCCATTTCAAGGGATTTCATGATCTTTTTCACCATTACCATAATTTTTTTTGCAATAAGCTTTTACTTTTAATATTAAATGAAACAATAGTTGCCATTCCTGATTCAGTGTGAGAAAAAGCTTTTTTTAACTTGGCAGCTTTTTAAAACAAGTTTTTTTTACTTTTGGTTATTATGGGCTGTGGTTTGCTCTTTACTAGGTTGCAGCTACTGCTGCAATCATGATAATCATGATATTCATAAACATTCAGCACTTCATGGGTAGTGCTACTTCTACAAACAACTCACTGTAGAACTAAGCCACTTGGGGCCAACACAGTTCGATTAGTAGAATTGTTTGTGCTAATTTCTAAATAACAACTGGTTCATAATACCTGTTAGAAAAAAAAAATCAGGAAACTTTTGTATATATTAGCCTAGGGCTATAATCAGACAATAAGGGGTAGTGAGTTGATACTCAGTTAAAATAGAAGAGACAGGAAATCTAATACATTAAAATTCCTGAATATCAAAAAGTAAAAAAAAAATTACTGTAGTTACAGTTAAGACTTTTTTTTACTGAAGAGTTTAGTCCAGAGGAGGGGGATAAACTGCACTGTTGCCAAATAGAATGCACTGGATCTTGAAATCAAAATTTACAGGGAGAACCAAGGGATATAGCAATAATATGACAGCTGATGCTATCTAGTGTAAATTAGACTTTTCTGGGGAGGGCTAGATTTCAAATCACTATATTATGTGATGATAAGCTGTTAAAATGAACAAAAAATAATAATAATAAAACCAATGCACTACATAAAGGGCGTTTCCAGGATTTTGTCTGTGGGGAGGGATTTACAAAACTTTAAAATCGCATCAAAATTTACCTATATGCATCTTTGTCATGTTTTTACAAGACTGACAATAATTTTGGGGAGGGGGAGGGTTCAAATACGGTACCACCACCCCCCCCCAAAAAAAAAAACATTACTTTGTATTAGATGGGATTAACTCTAACTTTGTTAATTATACAAGCATTTTAGCAGGGTGGTTGTGGTTTAGATTTGAAAACAAATGCATGAGTTGTCAAAAAAAACTCCTCCAATGGACTGTGGGAGGGGAACAGTACCCCTGAATCTGAATCTACCAGTTAGCAAAAGAAAGGTGTAGCACTTAATTCGAAAATGTTTGACAGTATTTGGCTATATATAATTTTATTTGACAAAAAATTGACAGAATCTGAAGGCTTTTTGATTTCAAATCATAAATTCTTGATCATATCTTATCCCTCTTTTGATTATACATCCTGCATAAATACATATTGTTGCATCTAGATTTGAGAAAATAGTTACTATTCATATAGGAACATGCCCATGCACTCATTTTAAATGAGGCAAACTTGGAATGGTCTATAAACATAACAATAAAAGCAAACAAGAGGCTAATTGTGCTGAAAATCAAAGAAATCACATGAGATGGTAGTATCTATAGATTTAGGAAGGCTGCCCAAGGCCCTTATATGCTACTTGTTTTCCCCTGTAATCCCCCAAGACACCCTATCAAAATTTTGAGGGTTCTAGGTGCTTACTCCCCCCAGGGGAGATGGGGAGGTAAGCTCCCCCTAGAAAAATGCCTGTATATTTCCCAATGGCAAGTGTTATCAGTAAGCAATGGAACAGTTATAAAACTCAAAAAGGCACTTAAATTTCTATAATGTGTTTCTCTTATTGTTTTGTAGTTATGGAAGGAGGGAGATATCTCAAAGGGTAAATTTTGATGCCAAAACATTCCTGCTCTCATTGACTGTGATCTCATGGGATGAGATCACATGGGATGACAAGGGATCTCATAATCCCTTGGACTGTTGCCAGGATTTTGTTTGGGGGGATACAAAAGAAACTTTTAAACAAACCCAAAATGCAAAATTTATTTTTACTTCCTTATAATTTCTGGGAATATTTATTGTCAATGCTGTTATTATGGAAGTAACAAGTAGCACTAAAGTCCAGAATGAGCTGAATTAATTCTATATAGGAGGGGGCTGAAATTTGCCTAAATGACAGGTCTATATCTATTGAAATTTTGACAGAACAGCATTTTAAATTTTCAGTTACCAGTTGCTTTTTCTCTGCCTTTAGTTCTTAAAATCCAATTCCTGTTATTTGAGTAGAATTTTGATTCATATCAATGTTTTTTTTCAGAATTTAGGAAATGTATTTGCACATCTTTAAAACCTTATAAAATGGAATTGAGCAAAGTTATGAAGCTGAAAAGAATTTTGTTGTACTTCAATTAAGCAGAAGATATATTTCGCAAGGTTTCACTTTTATAACACACACATTTCTAAAGGTCATCAAAGGTCAGGGCCCTCAAGAGGGAGAAGGAGTGGAGGTAGTTGCTTCAAAATACCTTCCCAGGACATACTTTAGTCTGTAGATTTATCCCTGAAAGTTTCATTTTCCTAACCTAAACCCTTTCTGAGATAGCATGAAGTCAATTAACTAGAATTTTACCTATACTTTAGCCTGTAGACCCATCCTTGATGGGTCTACTTTTGATTGAATTGAGCAAAGTTATGAAGCTGGAAACTCCCAGGAAAGAATCCTGAGCCTTAGTGGTCCTCTTGGAAGGTGTTTTAGAATATCTGTACCCACTCCATTCTCATTCAAAGGGCATGGGCCATTGGCGACCTTTTATAATCTTTGTTTTACGAAAGTAAAATATTGAGTGTTTTAAGCCTAAAACCTTTGCTGAATTTTGATTTTTAAGATTTAAAGGTTTTCAGCCCAACAGTCAAATTTGTATAAAATCCTTGATACGGCTTGAAATTCAAAAATTGATAATAATTGCTAATATGATTCCACTTACTTTGTATAGTCAAGTTTTAATAAGATAAAATTCAATTGCGTACAAGGGATAACCGAATTTTAAAATAGTTTGCCTGTAAAATGACACTGTTGCCATTAATAAGTATTTGAAATTAATGAACCATTAAAAACGTGCTTTTTCCTTACATTAACTAAAAAACAATTTCCCTGATGAAAAGCACAAGCGAATGCTATATATATATACATTAATATATATATATATATATATATATATATATATATATATATATATATATATATATATATATATATATATATATATATATATATATATATATATATATATATATATATATATATATATATATATATATATATATATATATATATATATATATATATCAATTCAATTCAATTCAATTTATTTATAACCCATCTACAAAAAGAGGGCGGAACGCCCTTAAGATGGAGTAATAAGAGAAAAAAAAGGTACAAATAAATACAAATCAACACAATCAAACAATTAAATAAGTAATGCTGACCATGGGTGAGACACTATCGACATAGAAGAACGAAAATCATGAAGCCTTTTATCAATAATAGATGTAGGAGAAACTAGGCGGAATTTGTTCACTAAGTAACTATTTCTAGTCCAAGGAGGGTAACTGAGAAGGAATTTAGCATAACGAAAATATACTCTCCGAACAGATAGTTTCTGAGGTTCACTAAAAAACTGCCAAACCGGACAAAGAGAAAGGAGATGAGGTACAACTAGGCTATTATAAATTTTCGTAAGATTTAATTTATCAATATGTTTAATATTAGATGCAATTGAAGCATAAGCAATTCTCAGTTTTTTCTTCAAAAGTTCAAGGGATAAATTCACAGTTTCTTTCATATTTTTTCCAATAGGCATTCCAAGGTAAACTAATTTTTGAGAAAGGGGGACATGAACATTAGCTAAAGATAAAAAAATAGGGCCATTTGTCTCTTTAAAATTGAAAGCTACAACAGCAGTTTTATCAACATTGAAAGAAAGCCCAATATTTTTATATTCATTATAAAGCTGATTAAACGCATTTTCACATCCACTAAAAGTACGGCTTAGATTCAAAACGTCATCTGCAAAAGTTATTAAAGACAAGTTAAATCCACGGTGAATACAACTAAAATTAACAGAATTTTGGGCATTTAAAACAGAGTTATTAAATAAAGAAGGTGAGGTAAGGCCACCTTGACGGACTCCTTTCAAAATATTAAAAAGGGAAGATCCCCCCTTTAACTTCGCCTTAAGGTGATGGTACATATACAGAAGGCACTTCACTATACAAAAATTTACCCCTCTTTTATACGCTTCAAATAAAATTTGGGAAAAAATACAAGAGTCGAAAGCAAGAGGCAACATCTAAAGCACAAAGGATAATATGGGATCTACTTCTTTCTGCATCAGCAAGAACATTCATTAAAGCAAAAAGGGCATGCTCCCGGCTAATACCTTTTTGGTAACCAAACTGGTGGGGTGGGACATAACATTTAGAAACAATTTCATCCAAAATAACTGACTCAAACAATTTAAAAATAGTACAAGAAACTGTTATAGGTCGGAACGAATCACACGAAGTAAAATCCTTTTTGCCTTTTTTCGGGATAGGGGTTATTTGACCAACTGTAAATTGATAAGGAACAACTCCGTTTTCAATAGACATTTGAAAAAGTAGAGATAAATGATTAAAAAGAAGAGCACTTGCATAATCAAAATGTCTGGCAGTAATTCCATCAACTCCCGCAGAATTTCTTTTCTTTAGTTTTTGACAATAAAACGATACATCACTTGGCTTAATAATAAATGTCGAGGGTTCGTGTTTCTTCAGACAAGCACTTAATTCTTTTTCAAATTTTGACTCAAGAGCAGGATCGGGAGAAGAAAACTCATGCTTATAATAATTTATCCACTCAGGCTCAGGAATATTATTTGCACTAATGTGTTCACAAGGGCGTTCAAATTTTTTCCAGAGCTTCGAAGGGTTCTCTGCAATTTTATGAGCGTTTTTCTCAATAAGATCAACCTTATGTTTTCTTAACACTTTAGCAAAAAAACGTTTAGAACGTAGCCGCAGACCATTTATAGTCCCAGACTTAGGCCTGCCGCAATCCCTCCAAATATTCAGCCAAATTTTAGAAGACTCGCACGCAGAAATAAGGGAAGGGTTTTTTGACCAACCCTGAAGTTGAGAGCCTTTCCTAATACGCTTGCACGGGACAGCTGAAGCTTCAGCACACTTTAATGCATGGTTAATTTCAGCTAGATAGGTGGTAAGTCCGATGGCTATTTCTTTTTCACTAAGGCCAGAGCGCGTGCACAACAAATGAAAGGGCACCTTTATTTTATTTAATATTCTGTCACATTCAAAACGAAACATCTCGCGGTTAACTTCTTTCCAGTCTTTTATATAAAACCACTTTTTATCTGGCTGTTTAGGGGCATGAAATGAAGCATTTATTTTCAACTTTATTGGAAGGTGATCCGAATAAAAGCCATCACAAATTACCTCGACAGTTTCACAGGGGAAAGATGCAATAAAATGATCAAGGTTAGAAGTCGCTGACAGGACACCAATAAACGTGAAAGTTTCTGTTTTGTCAGCAACTGAGTAGGAAGGGGGGAGGGAATTCAGAAGGAGTTGGGTTCTTGGCGATGAACTGTCTGTTAAGTCACAATTAAAGTCTCCTGCAATCAAAACTCGAGCATTTGGATGCTTTGAAACTCCCTTCACAAAACTCGCTAGCTTTTTGCAAGCATTTATGAATTTATTCTCTGATTGCGAAGAGCAGTAATTAGTTGGCAGGTAAACGTTTATACAGATTACGTCCGAAAATTCGGCAGCAATGAAATGGTCATTCGACTCAAGGAGATTGACGGGAAATTGTGAAATAATAGCTAATCCGCCTGAAGGTCGGCCACGGCTCTTATTCATTTTCGCTGGGTGAAATAAGAGATAAGAATTCTGTGAAATGCTGAGTAAATTTTTCCTTTCATGAGACAAAAAATGTTCTTGCAGAAAAATTATTTCATTTGTACTTAAAAGTTCAGAGAGGACTAGGCCTTTGTCAACCACTTTGCCATTGATATTCCATGATAAGAGACTTAAGGCTCGAGCCATTATGCTGACTTAACTTTACTTAAAAGTCCTTGGGCGACTGGACATTTGAAGCTGTAACAGGGATGATCCTGTGATTTGCACAATGCACACTTCTTGGGCCTTTGACAAGGAGATGTTTTGGAGCTTGAATGACCATGGTCACCGCAGACTGCGCAAATAGCTTCATTTTTGCAGCTACTGGATATATGTCCGTAAGCTTGACACTTGAAACATCTTACCGGGAGGGAGAGATACTCAGCCACTTTGATCCTCTCATAATCTATGACTGGGGGATTTTTTATGGCATTCATAAGATCAACTTTGGTTTCAAATTTCAATCGAAACGAGTGGGTGTAGCCAATCTGTCTTGAACTGACACATTTAGGAATCAGTGCACGAAGTTCATCGTCATTTATATTGCTGGGGACAAATCGAGCAATACCGAGGTGAGAGGGGCTCCTGATTGTTGCAGATAGAGATTTATCACCGTTCTGAAAGACCCCGACAAGAGTTTCTGCATCAGCCTTGCTAGCTGTAACAACTCGCCAATTATCTTTTCTGGGCTGAACTTCGACAATTTTAGAGCACTCTCTGCCATACATTTTTTGCAAAAAGTCTTTCCTCAAATCGGACTTCGTGAGGTCAGAGGGCAAATTCTTGAGTACCACTGCATATGAGGGCTTTGTTTCAGTAACTGTAGGAACAATCGAGGGGGCGGGAGGGTCCTTATTCATGAAATTGTCTAGCTTATTACAAACTTCTGTAACTTTTCTGGTGATTACCGCAGCTATCTCACCAGGACAGATAGGGGGTTCAGGACAGGTTCAACTATCACAAAGACTGGCAGCTCAACGTTACGTTGCTCACAAAGTTCAAGTACCTTTAACATTTCGTTAATATTGTCTTCGGCACTTTTTTTAATTGACACTCTATTGGTATAGTGAGTAGAAGACCACAGTATCTCCTTAGCCTTGATTATATCATCCTTTGTAAAAAACTCGCATGCTTTACGACTTATCTCGTCACTCTTATTTCCAGCTTTTCGAGCACGATTTTAAAAGTTCAAAATCGCATTCCAAACTAATTTCTCCGACATGGCTATTGCAGATAATATGTCATTAAATATATTCAAGTTCTTAAGTCCTTGTACGAAAATCTCTTTGCTTAATAAATCACTAAGTCCCAAGGGACTTATATATATATATATATATATATATATATATATATATATATATATATATATATATATATATATATATATATATATATATATATATATATATATATATATATATATATATATATATATATATATATATATAAACAATAATAATAAACAATAATCCATGGACAGGCAGTCATGTCGTCAATAAGTAATATACATATATATATATATATATATATATATATATATATATATATATATATATATATATATATATATATATATATATATATATATATATATATATATATGTGTGTGTATATATATATATATATATATATATATATATATATATATATATATATATATATATATATATATATATATGTATATTACTTATTGACGACATGACTGCCTGTCCATGGATTATTGTTTATGGTTCATAGTGTATGGCTATGCTGTTTGACCTATGTGATTGTATGGATGATTAGGGTTAAGGTCTCGTTCAAGTACTGATCTATATTAATCACTAATGTAGGAAAACAGTCTTCCTTTTCTCCTTATGTCCCTTTTTTTTTTTTTTTTTTTTTTTTTTTAATGTGTTTGTGCTGTTGCATTGGTGATTTCTCTTTTCATTATATATATATATATATACATATATATATATATATATATATATATATATATATATATATATATATATATATATATATATATATATATATATATATATATATATATATCCAGAAGCCACTACTTCTCCTGAGGCCAAAAAAATTCCAATGATTTAAAGAATATGAAAATTGGAACTCGGAACGTTACGACGTTAAAAATAATTATTGTATTGATATTTTGACTGACCAGTTCAGACAATTTGAATGGGACTCATAAGTATTTTTAGAAGCTCATAACCGAGGGCTAGGAAACTTGAAGTCAGGTTATATAGAAATTATTTACTCAGGAAGGAAGGATAGTGTATATAGACAGGGAGTACTCATGATGAATAAGGAAGCTGTTAAGCCTTTTTTAGGCTGGAAAGGTATTAACAATAGCATAATAATCGCTCATTTTATGAATAAAAAGTTCAAGGTATCAGTTATAGTAGTATATGCCCTGTGGATGCGACTGACAGAGATACTAGCAACAAAGATTAATCTTATTTACAGTAACAGGAGCAAATAAGCAGGATCCCAGGTAAAATATGTTGTTTATATTAGGATATTTTAACGTCCAGGCTGGTAGAAATAGGGATAGGTAGTATCCTAGCCTAAGTAAATTTGGTGTAGGAAAGGAAAACAGTATTGGATACACATTGCTGCAACTTTGTAAGTATAAGAGTTTAGTTATAATCAATACAGTGTTCGGTCATAAAATGGCCCATAAGTCAATGGGATATTCACGTGATGGGTAAGACAACGAACCTTATTGACTATGTTACTGTAAAACAAAGACTTGCAGGATAAGCAAGAGATACTAGGGTGTAAAAGAGAGAGCTGTTATTGATGTTAAAAGTAAAGATCACCGTCTAGTACCGTGTAAAGTAAATTTTTAAGATGACATTTTGGAAGGATAACTACCTTCCGGAAAGTTATGATATTGGTAGACTACAGGATGAGAATTTGAGAGAAATCTTTCCGGAACAGCTGATTACTAAAATGGGGAGTTTGAAATTTTTCAATGTAGAAAATGGATGGAATAATTTTAGAAAACAATTTTTGAAGTTGTTGATACTGTCTAAAGAAAGGAAATTAGAACGCAGCTAGGAATATTAGTGAAAATGCCTTATGTTTAATAAAGAGGAGAATGGGCTTGTAGAAAAACTATACGAGTAATAGATCTTAAGAAAACAAGGGATGTAAAGAAAGTGGGGAAAAACTTAAAATGTGAGCCAAGGAGGTGTAAAGTGAAGGCCATGGATAAAATGGTCGAGAAGCAGCTAGGAGGCATAATAGTAAATTATTGTACTGGCATGTTAATAAATTGGGAGGAAGTAGTCAATTTGGACTTGCCCCATTTAAAGATAGTAACGGGGCGACAATTAGTGATGAAGAGACAGTTAAAGAGGGATGAGCAGAACATTTTAAGAATATTTAAACCGAGAAAGAGTTGCAGGAAAATATATAAATGAACATGAAAAAGTTTGTGATACCATGGATGTGAAGGAAGATTTGTTTTGTGAGGAAGAATTAGCGACAGTACTAAAAGGATTAAAAAATAATAAGGCCCAAGGTGCAGATACTTTGGCAAATTTCTTAAATATTATGGCTCTGAGGTTAGAAATAAGTTACTGAGGATTACAAATATGATTTTTGAAAAAGGGGAAGTACCTAGTGTTTTTAGAAAAACCCTTATTAAACCACTATATAAGAAAGTTGATAAGAGTGTGATTACTGTCGATACATTAGTTTCGTCTCTGTGTATAGCAAATTACTTGATAATATGATACTTTATAGACTGAGCGATGCCTTAGACATAGTGATAAGAGTAGATCAGCGCAGTTTTAGAAAGGGTAGAGGATGTGTCGATCAAATTTTCACTCTTAGTTTAATTGTTGAGAAGTGCCTGAGTTATCAAACAACTTTGGTCCTCAATTTTATAGATTATGAGGAAGCATCCGATTCTGTTGATAGAAGACCTTTAGCAAAGGTCTTATCCTTGTATGATATACGGTGAACCAGAAAATTACATTATAATAATTAGTGCTTTGTAAGAGAATGACACTGTTCCGTTTAAGACAGGAAAAGAGGTTAGCAGCTAGTTTTGTATTAAATCAGGAGCAAAGCATGACTGTGTTCTATCCCCCTTTATAAGGATCATTTTTATGGGCTTTGTCTTAAGGAACCCAGGAAAAGAAATAGCAGAACACGGAATGAATGGGAAAAAAAAAACTTTTCAGGATTTAGATTATGTTGATGATTTACGCATTCTAGATGAAAGTGTGAGCAAAATGGATGAACTTTTAGAGGTTTGGCAAGTTCAGGGCGCTAGAACAGGTTTGAAAATTAATGTTGAGAAGACTAAGTCACTAAGGCTAGGAATATGTGATGATTAAAAGATTGATCAGGTGGGCAGGTAGTAACACGGTAGTATCATAAGCAGGACAATAGCGCTGCCTAAGTAAAGAGCGAAGTGGGCACAATGTATTTGCTATTTATTTTACTTACTTTTTTTTGGCTGGTTTTAAACCTGGGCACTTCGTATCGAAGGAGTTGTCGAAGAAACTTCAAAAAGGTTTCCTTCCAATGGAAATTGAAAGGCTTAGTGCCTCTTTTGATGGTCGAATGTGATTGGAGGGCAACTAGCCTCCTCCCACGCCCACCATTTTACCAAACACATCCAATCAATGTTTTTAGATGGCCATTCTCTAAACATAGTTGAAATGTCCGGAAATTATCGGTTTGAGGATTCCAACCCCCCACAGCCCTCAGAGCAACAGTTGTAAGTTATGGCCTGGATTTATATGGAAAGAGTCACCGTACAAACTTCAGAGTGCGATCATTGGATTGATAATCAGAAGTTCTAGTGCCCTTTTTAAGATTCTGAGTGATCGGAGGGTGGATATCCCCTCTCCTCATATTTTCCTGAAATAAACCTGACAGAAATTTTGAAATGGCCGTTTGTTGTCGTAGAAGCTTCGAAAAAGGCTCTTTGGATTAGAAATAGAAGGGTCTAGAGCCTCTTATAATCGTTGAAAGTTATTAGAGGGCAACACCCACCATTTCCCCAAGCACATCCAACCAAAATTTTGAGATAGCCATTTTGCTTTGTGGAGTTAAAAGGTCCAGGAATTATGTCTTTGAGGATGACAACAATCCCACAGCCCTCAGGGCAAGGGTTTTAAGTTATACCCTGGGGGCAATAAGGTTTTTTCTAGGGAAGGGTTGTCGTTTAAACTTCATATGGGGTTCATTGGATTGGTAATCAGAACATTCTACTACCTTCTTAAAGATTCAAACTTCAAAACGGCCTTCAAAAAGGCCTTTTTAATAGTCAAAAGTGATTAGAGGGCAACAAGCCACGCCCTACGCCAATCAATTCCCAAAATAGATCAAATAAATTTTTTTTTGTTTTTTTTTTTAATTTAAAATAAATCGAGAAAAATTGCCTGCGTAGAATCCTTGCGGTACACTGGACCGATAGAGTAGCAAATCTCCAGATTAGGGCTGATAACGAACAACCACTGGTGATCGACGAGATCAGAATGAGAAGATGGAAGTATTGGGGGCATATGACCCTCATGAGCGAAAAACGCTTCCCACACAATTTATGGTGTTGGACCCCACCCGGCATTCGGAGGAGTGAAAGACAATGCAGTACACTTGGTAGATCCCTGGAGAAAGAAGCAACGAGTCTCCAAACCACTTTGAGTGAACTTTGGTCTTTGGGAAAAGATCGGTCAAGTTGGAGATCAACAGTCACTGCCCTATGCGCCCCCAGGCGTAGGAGGATCTAAGTAAGTAAGTAAGTAAATAGGCAACGGCCATTCATATTTTCGAAATGTTTAATTGATTCCATCCTTTTCGGGCAATTTTTTATGTGTTCTCACAATAGGTCACTGTGTAGGCTAAATTAAATCGTCTTTTCGAAAAGCTTAAATTCTTTTACAATCAGTGTTACTGATAGATCCTTCAGTTTCTGCCAACAGATATTGGAATGGTAACCAGGGCTGCTACCAGATTTCGGTGCGGAAACGGTGCTTCACCACTTATTGGAGGGAAAGGCCTTACTGGCGCTAAATATTATAATGAAATGCATCGCGGTTACTACTACCGTACCGTATATATAGAGTATATTAGTACCGTTTCACAATATACCCTGCACCACGGTATGGTAAAATGATCTAACGATCAAACGGGCCAAACTCTAGGCCAACGGTGCAACCAGCCTGGTTCACCACTAATATCTCTAGCTATCTCTTTGGAGGGTAAACGGGCCTCCCGTCGATATACTATTGACGGTATTTTTCGCGAACTCTTTTCCTACTCTGCCTGGGTTCCTGGAAAAATAATCTCACACGGCTGTAAAAAGTAGCTTACTTGTATTCTTCCAAAAGTCGCTTGACAAAACACATATATATCGACTCTGAGACTCGTTAAACGGGGTCTCAACGCAGAATAAAAAACATATACCTCTTTTGTAAGAAAACACTATCTGTATGGGTGGACCTTAGATTGGCCCTGGCCAATCCGCTAAATTAAAGTTCAAATCCCTAGCTTCTTTTGAAAAATATTATCTTTCAATGGTCAGTAACAGAAAGACCAATGTAAAATTTAGCTTGCAAATTATTTATTACACATAACTATAGCTCAAAAACGAGACTTAAACTTATCATTGAAAATTATACTATCGGCAAATCGAAGCAAATGTAATTACAGAAATGAAAACAAGTCATTTATCTGAAACAAAAACAGGGATGAGACCCCATCAATATACATATACATGTATATATATATAATATATATATATATATATATATATATATATATATATATATATATATATATATATATATATATATATATATATATATATATATATATATATATATATTACATATATACTTATATATATACATATATATATATATATATATATATATATATATATATATATATATATATATATATATATATATATATTTATATATATATTATATATTCAAGGTTTATATTATATACGTATCTAGAACTTGTGCTTAATACTTCCATCAAGTTTTATCCCAATCTCTCTACTCTAAGAGTTTTCCAAGATTTCTGTTTCCACTCTCCACCACCCTATAACCCCTGATACGATCCGAATTGAAAATGGAGCACCGGAGAAACGATATCTTTCTATATATCAAGATTTCATTAAGATCCGATCATCCATTCGTAAGATAAACCTACCTCCATTTTCACTTTTTCTCCTCCCTCCGGCCCTCTCCCAGATATTCGAATCGGTGAAATGACTGTTATCAAGGCCAACGGTGAAGGTCCCTGACACGTCTATCAATTTCCATAGTCCTAGCACATCCAGAAGCACCGAACTCACCAATGCACCAGAAATCCCCCCAAACTCCCCAAAGAGAGCAGATTCGTTCCAGTTATGTCAATTACGTATCTAAGACTTGTTCTTAATATTCCCACCAAGTTTCATCCCAATCCCTCTACTCTAAGCGTTAAACAAGATTTCCAGTTTTCCCCTCCAATTCCCCCAGTATCACTGGATCCGGTCGGATTTAAAAATAAGAACTTTGAGACACGAGGTCCTTCTAAATATCAAATTTCATTAAGATCTGATCACCCGTTCGCAAGTTAAAAATACCACCTTTTTTTCTAACTTTTCCAAATTGACCCCCACCCTCAACTCCCCCCAAAGGGATCGGATCCGGTCCGGTTATGTCAATCACGCACCTAGCACTTGTGTTTATTCTTTCCATCAAGTTTCATCGCGATCTCTTCACTCCGTGTTTTCCAAGATTTCCAGTCTCCCCCTCCAACTTCCCCAAGCGTCAACGGATCTGGTCAGGATTAAAATGAGAGCTTTAAGACATGAAGTCCTCATAGATATTAAATTTCATTGAGATCCGATCACCCGTTCGTAAGTTATAAATACCTAATTTTTTCTAATTTTTCCGAATTACCCCCCCCCCCTTCCAACCTTCTCTCCCCTTCCAAGAGTGGACCTGGTCTGGTTATTTCAATTGCGTATCTAGGACTTGTTGTTATTCTTCCCACCAAGATTCATCGCTACATCTCCACTCTAAGCGTTGTTCAAGATTCTGGTTTCTTGAACACGATATCCTTCCAAACATCAAATTTCATTAAGATACCATCACCCGGTAGTAAGTTAAAAATACTTAATTTTTTCTATTTTCTCCGAATTAACCGGCCCCCCATTCCCCCTGCCCCAGATGGTCAAATTGGGAAAAGGACTATTTCTAATTTAATCTGGTCCGGTCCCCGATACGCCTGCCAAATTTCATCGTCCTAGCTTACCTGGAAGTGCCTAAAGTAGCAAAACCGGGACAGACCGACATAATTTGCGATCGCTATATGTCACTTGGTTAATACCAAGTGCCATAAAAAATTATAGAATGCTACTTCCTCGTCAAAGGTTGAAATACTTGAAATTGAAGAAAAAACCCTACCCCTTTCTTAAACTCTGAATCTTCATCTCCCCGCTTCAGGCAGATTTTTGCGTCAAACGGAAAACCGGCTATGCAGAGCCCTCTTATTTTTTTTTATGTTGTACCATTTTTACATTCCTACTGTCCATTCACTTCTTTTTCACTCCCAAGAAGAAACGTAAAATAAGCAAATATTCCTAAAAATAATTAGAGCATGGGAATGTTACAACTCACCTTGTCCTTAAATTGATTCTTTTTTAAGATTGCACACAAGCTACATACATTTAGCAGGAGATATGTCTACAAGAACAATGGGTTGAATTTGTCTCTTAAAAATTGCACTTTTTATCATTTGGAAAATCTACTTCGCATGTAAAATAGCTTCAGTTTAACGAAGCGGCAACCCTGGTTGATTTTCCCTAACGATTATAGGTCCGAATTATCAGAAAGTGCGGAAAGTTCAACATTGCCACCTTGTATGTAGCTTGTGTGCAACACTTCCATATGTTCTGGTTATTTCATTTAGCGAAAAACTTGACAAAACTCAATGTAAATCCTCAAGACATGGGTTTTTCGTAGGTTAATGATTTTGAATCTGACACTCACGACAGTAATTCAAATATCAATATCAGAGCCTCTAAGCTGACCATGTACAGATAAATATACTAATAACTTAATAACTTTCGGGAAAAATGGAGATACGAAGTTTTAGAAGACGAGCCTTTTAAATGCAGATTCGAAGAAACATCAGTAAATAACTCAACATCATGATTTTGTCAACAATTTTTTTTGTACTTTTTAATTATACAGAACACAACCAAGAAGTGAAGTACAGTTAATCATAATGAAATATACCAAAATATGATGAAAATATAATACTTTAGTAACAAATTGTTGAAACTACAACAAAGAATTTTGAAAAGCAGACAACCCAGAACGCATTATATTAAATACCTAACCCCTAGCCAAACTTACATGTTAAATAATTAAAATATACCCACATCGTAGTTTATTACACGAAAGAATAAGCTAGTTATAACCGAAAGGGAGAGAAAAACTGCTTTGCTCAGATCAAACAAATAAACTTCTCAAGTATGTTCTGGATAATTAACAATTACAAGTTTTTATTTAAATTATCTTTGCATAAATTACTTATTGTTTGAAATGGGCGGGATAAGGATTCAGAGTTTGAGAAAAGGATTCTAGCAAAGAATGAAACACGGTTCATAGAAACGAAAAATTTAAAAAACTGTTAGGTGGGAAAAAATTGCCATTTGAAGCTGATTTAGGAAACGGGGCCTGATTTTCAAAATATGTTGTAGTTTCAATAATTTGTTAATACAGTATTATATTTTCATCATATTTTGGTACATTTCATAATGATTAACCGGACTTCACTTTTTGGATGCGTTCTCGATAATTAAAAAGTACAATTTTTGTATTTAAATTATCTTTGCATAAATTACTTATTTTTCGAATTGGGCGGGATAAGGATTTTGTGTTTGAGAAAAGGATTCTAGCAAAGAATGAACCCCGGTTCATAGAAACGAAAAAATATAAAAATTGTTAGGTGGGAAAAAATTGCCATTTGAAGCTGATTCAGGAAATGGCAACTATGGTTTCGGTTAATCTTAATGGGAAAAGTTTTTTTTTTTTACGAAAACAAACTGTACCATAGTTGGTACAGTTTTTGTACACTATACTGTACCAAAAGCTGCCACTCCATATCATTAAGGAAAATCGCTTTTTTGCATGGGTAGTACTAAAGTGTACTCTTTCCTTTTTTTTTAACAAGAGAGCATTGCCAATCTACGAAATGCATAGACCAAATTGAATTCTTCATCAGCATCACACGCAACACAAAATATATTAAACCTTGATCAAGAGAAATTCTAAGAGCATTTTTACATGGCTCGTCAGATGAAAGTAAAGATATTTTTTCTTTATATCGTTACCTTCTTTGCAGCAAGATTTCCTCTATAGGTTGATTTTTGAATTAAAATCGAATAGTTGTGGGCATCAAGCCATGGCTATTTGTTGAAAAAGCCAAGACAGATAGTCCGATTGAGTGGGAGGCAAATCTTGCATTAGCCCCCTTATTAGGATTTTATAAAAATGATGTTAGTTCATAATCTATCTATTATCCGTCCACGCGTCATTCCTAGGACAGAAGATCTAAGGTAGATAACCATAGAACTAAGATAGTCATAGAGCCTATAATTTTCCAAGTGTTTGGTTAAATGGCCCGGGTAAATGGTGGGTAAAGTATGACTCTCTTATTGGACCGATACTTATTTGTTACCTTTTAGGAAAACAAGCTTTCCTAGAGTCTCAGGCAGGTTGAAGCAAGAACTGTTCTGTACTTGATTATAAGATGATAATCCACGACTTCTTTTTCTTTATTTTTCAAAGTAGACCGTTCGATACCTTAATCCTAGACATCTAAACTAGATAGAGGGGAAATTTCATCATTTTATAAGGCAGATTATTACCCAAATTTACCCACTATCAAGACCCACCTATACTATTTACCTATTATACTATTATTACCCACTATTTACCCACCGATTATTACCCGTAACTATCAAGAACAGGGCACTCTGCACAAGCAGAGGTAATCTTCGCATAAATCTACAAAATAACAGTTTAAAAAAACGAAATACCTTTACTTTTCTAAGGTTACACATTAGTTTCTTTGGGCCCTTTCAAGAGCTTTTGAGAAACCGAAACCACAAAGGAACATTTCGACAAGTTTTACTGAGCCGTTAAAAAAAAGAAAATTGGCAAAAATTGAAATTGGAGAATCGGATTGAAATCGAAGAACATAGACTGTTTTAAAATATTTGAGCGTAAGTGAAAGCAGACCAGTACAGCTACTTACATGTGATCTAAAACCAAGTTGCAAGTCAAAAGTATTGTCCAACATTTTACCATAAATTGAACTACTTTTAGAACATCCCTTTTTTAAATTTATTTGCCTGAAGAGAGAGAAAAAAAAACAAAAAAAAAAAAAAAACAGTTAAGCAATCGCTCTGAAATATATTATAGAATATTTTCTTGTGCTGGGACCTGAAAAAAACTCCCCCTCCCAGCTTGGACTAAGAAAAAGTATAGCTATGTTTTAGCAGCAAATAACACTAGTGCATCGCAAAATAAATTGCGGTAGCTATAAAAAAAATGGATGTTTAATTTTGCTTCAGTCCTATTTCAGTCAACACATTTTCAAAGCCATTAGACGTTACACCAATTTATTACGATCATTAACAAGCTTACAATATTTGAAACCACTTTTTTAATACTATACATTCATAAGGAAAAGAATGAAACTGACGTCCATAACATATTAATCTTATAACGATATATACACATATAGATATCCATTCTCCTAGGCAGCGCTTCAAAAAGAAAAGGAATTATTGGTAAAGTTGGTGAAAATTCATGGGGAATCACCTCCAGAGGTGGCAGCAACTAAAAAGAAAGCAAGAAATAAATCAAGAGTCATATGCATGCATTCACCATAAAATTGGGATTTTCAACCATGAATACTTAATCAATATCAAACTAATGAAGAAAACGAGAAAAAGCAATAAAATAAATACAAGAAATTACTTTGCCAATGACAGCATGTCTGAACATCAACGCTTGAACAACATTGTCTAGCAAGTCAATGCGTATGACGCGAAAGATGAAAATTTTAAGATGGCGTTAGTTAATAACCCTTACTGATTATTACATCTGAAATCACAGTTTTTTTGCTGTTTCAAGTTTTTGTCGTAAAGTTTTCGCAACTCTCAATTTTTGTTTAAGTAAACTCGACTCTTTCAATTTCTGCTCGAAATATTTCGTCTTTTTCCACTTTTTGTTCAAGTAATTGCAGGTTTTTCGAATTACAGGATGTAATTCCAGTTAACCAGAAAATGGATCTTTTATGGCAAATAAATAACAAAAGAGACCATATTTAATTTTTTTTTACTTTGAGAGGGATTTGTCCATCATGGATATTGCTTAAGTTGTATAAGAGCATAGTTGTAAAAAATCTTACTTCTTTTAGGTCAAAATGTATAAAAGGTAAAAGAATTTAAATAACCTCCTAAAATTAGAATTCATAAATCTATGGTGTTAAATGAAATGGTAAAAAGTTCATTCAAAAATTTATAAACCATTCAGCTGGAGCAAAATGCAATGAGCTAAATGTTTAAGCTTAAATTAATGAGCCAAATATTAAAATTTCGTCGAGTGTCATATTTCCACTCTCCACATTTTCCAACAAAGAAACGTTTTCCATGGTATGTAATTTTAACATTTATTTGTTGGTCAAAAGCATTAATGTACATCCGCAACAACATTAAATCCGCCATCTACTCCGATAATGACTCTTTACATACAGATAAAAGAGGAGGAAATTTGCAGCACATTAGAAAAACAATGGATACAATAAAAACTGGAATAAAAAAGCATATGCGGGTCTTGTTACTTCATAAGGATTGCAAATCATCATCAGAAGCTAATGAACACTAGTAGGAGTTGATTAAATATTTAATTTGAACGAATATTCATATTATTTAGCAAGATGAGCTTTTGAAGTATGCAGATTTGGAAATACTAATTTGTAGGGGGGGGGGGGGGAATCAGAAAAACCAAAGACGACGCTGGACAGAAAACATTATCTACTGGCAAATTTATTACTTTCCAACCCAGATTAGTAACTAGAAGAAAAGTGCCAAGTCAATATTTTCCAATTACAAGAAAAAACAATTAAAACAATTCAACCTTCATTACACATACGTCCAGAAATTTAGATTATTACATCAAATCAATAATTAGAACAAGCACTGATTATTCAAGCGCTGATCTAATTGAAGCACTGATCTAGCTTTCAAGCACTGATCTACTAAAATATTTTTTTCTTTTATCAGAATTGAACAAATAGACAGGTCAATGTGACATAACGTAACATAATTGGAGTTGAAACATTGAGACTGGATTCATCCGCTCTTAATCAGGTTGTCTCTACGAAATTGTTGCAAATAGTCGATATATGAGCAATAAGGAAACCACTTTCTGTGTTACTTAGTAAAGAGATGTGTAATTATAATAAAGAGACATGTACTTAATGCCCGTGTCCAGTGTTGAAATGTAATGATGATACAAATAGCTATGCTCAACCAGTAGCGCATCCACTAAAGGAGGAGGGCTGCTAGAGTGCTCAAGCAATAAACTAAACTTAGAACCCTTCCTACTGAGCCTGGGATACTAATGTAATGAAAATTGGCACTTTGACATGTATTTACGCATTAAAACTGCGAACGTCAACAACAGTGCAGCATTACCCATTCGACCCTATTTCTGGAAAGTTCAAATTTTCTGGATTCAACCCTAACATTTTCTGATATTAGGCAGATTCTTTTGTTTTTAAACTATTTTTTCAAAATTATAAAATAAATAGGGCTAGGTTCGCATGCTGAAAACAAGCAAGTTCAATAAAAGTATAATTATCTTCAAATGTGTTCTAAAGTCGTCATTATCTTAATATATATATATATATATATATATATATATATATATATATATATATATATATATATATATATATATATATATATATATATATATATATATATATATATATATAATAAGAAATAAATAAAAAATTCCAGTAATATTTTCATCTTGGTTTTATAGTTGTTTTTGCGGCCTTATAGTATTATGCTAGACAGTCTTGATTGCTTATACTTTTTCTTCTCATAGAAAAACCTCTCATTTCAAATTAATCTGGGCCAATTTTAGACAAATTTTCAAGTTTGGGAGACGATGACAAGATAATTATAAATTGGCCTAAAAAATTGGAAGCAAACTTACTAAATCACGGCCAATTAAAATAACTAAAAGCTCACTAAAGCAAACCAAAAAAGCTACACAAACTGATTAAGCATAGAAAACCATGAGTAAAGAAGCAACTGTAAAAATTTATGTATGTACTTCATTACACTCTACCTACTTAATCTTATTGAAAGAACATAAATGTAACGTTAGAGATGATTAAACTTTCGTTGCACTGCTAATCCCGGTAGCAGAGGCGTAGGTAGGTTTTCCAGCACAGGGGGCAATGCCAACTGTTGCTTCCCCGTTCAACAAATCTCCCAACGATTGAAAAAATTAAACATATTTATCTATTGTACACTTTGCCCTAACAGACGCTACACTTGAAGACAAGATTGCCCCTTTGCCCACTAGCTACGCCACTGTCCGGCAGGCTACTTTAAATATTAAATAATTCAGCAAATTCAACTCAACAATAATAGCCATACAATCAAGATAATAAGGAACATCTACTTTAATTTTACAGTCACTGAAACTCGACGTTTCAGTTTCACTGAAACTGAAACTACAGTCAACAAAGATCCCTTAAATACGCATCATGTTCAGAAACAATAATTTAGGTTAAGCTAAATTCTACGTTAAAGATTCAGCGTCTGGAGCAATTTAAGTTTAAATTTTTATAATTCTATGCTTTTATTACGGCATAATTACTTAAAAGTAACTTTAACTTTTAACTAGTAATTACTAATTTTAACTTTAAATTACTTTTAGCAATTCAAATTATTTATTTACTACATTTGTAGATATTATGATTCAGCGTAATATTTACTGATCGTAATTTTTTTTAAGAGGATTTGATATCTGTTTATACCACTATTGAAGCCAAACCTGAAGTACTGTGCCAAAATGGAGCGAAAATTTAACATTTGGATTGTTTCATTGACCTGCAGTAGCGCAGTGGACTGATTTCTGTTTGAAAATACAGTTCCCGAAGTTCGGTCCCAGCTACTGCAGGGCTGACGGGAAAAAGAGGTCGGTCGGTTAATTACGCTCCAAGGAAATATTTACAGATACCTTATGCACCACAAACGGCCCAGGAAGAACTATTTATATTTATTATATATATTTTTCATAGTCGACTTCTCGAAGCACGCAACCAAAAAGAAAAGTAGAACAATCAACAAACTGCTTTAATTTATTCTTCTTTCACCGTAAAAGCTCGGGTAAAATTTACCGCATCGACTGTCCAAACAAAACAAAAGTTAATATTTACAGAACTATCAACAAATTAGACTACTAAAGATCTACTAAAGATCATATGTAATAAGATTGCCAAGTGAAGTCAAAGGGGTAGGATGGGGCATGATTTCTTTTTCTGAAAATACAACAAATGTGGGTTTTTTTTAACTAGGTGGGGGTGCATTTTTAGTTTTCCCGTTTTCTCAACAAGAATACCGAAACTTTATTTTTTAAATCTTGGGAGGGCGGGGATATCCCCTCCCACGATGTCAGTCCTGCCATAGAAAATATTTTGTACTTAAATAATGAAACCTAAAGAAAAGTTTGATACCGCTACTGCCAGGCTCCAAGGATCCTTTATTTATTAACAAAATTTATTACATCGATTCGATCACCGTATTATTCATATAAGGTGATAAGTCGATACAGTTAGCAAAATGTCTATGCGACAACGCTGGTAAAAATATTCCTGACAACCACCACTACATTTACTAATGATATTTTTCAACATTCAGAGATAGGCACTTATACATCATCTTATTACATATCATCCTATCTATCTATCTATCAACGCATACATAATTTTAAGTACTAATGAGATCATCCTTAAAGCTGATTATAATTAGCATTCAATAGCTAATCGCTAAATATTAAAATACATAACTTATTTGATTAAATACACAAACAAAGAGTATAAGTAAAAATACAGGGATTAAACAGGAAATAACACAAAAAAACTCTAAATCTCCTTTTCCGATTATGCCAGGATATGCTTAATGTCCAAAGAGAAACTAAATAGTATAGCAGAAGCTGCACAAAAGGGCCATAGCAATAATAATAAATAGGTGCCTAAGAAGCTATTCACATACAGTATTCACACACAATAACCGGAAAATTAAACAGAAACTCAATGGACAGTCAAGAGCTCGGAAACCTTATTCAATCCTTAGGTGAACCAACCTGTCGTTAATAGGCAGCAAGAAAAGAAAATATCCACTGTTAGTTAAAATAGAACAAGTTATCATAACATAAATACATATATCATTAAGCCAAGAGTAGAATATCAAAATAAAATTAAAAGGAAATAAAGTTGGAAATCCGTTGAATCAGATTTGAGCCTACTCAGCAAAACTGCCCAAAACCAAGAAATATCTTGTATATTTAGTTGTTGTTTTTATGGCACTTGGTATTAAACAAGTGACATATAGCAATCGATAATTCTGTCGGTCTGTCTGTCTGTCTCTCGGTCCCGGTTTTGCTACTTTAGGCACTTCCAGGTAAGCTAGAAACGGACGATGAAATTTAGCAGGCGTATCAGGGACTGGACCAGATTAAATTAGAAATAGTCATTTTTCCCGATTTGACCATCGGGAGGGGGGGTTAATTCGGAAAAAATAGAAAAAATGTAGTATTTTTAACTTACAAACGGTTGGTCAGATCTTAATGAAATTTGATGTTTGGAAGGATATCGTGTCTCAGAGCTCTTATTTTAAATCCCGACTGGATCTGGTGAGATTGGGGGGGGGGAGTTGGGGGGAACCTAAAATCTTGGAAAACACTTAAGAGTGGAGGGATCGGGAAGAAACTTGGTGGGAAAAATAAGCACAAGTACAACGGGTCCGCTCTCTTTGGAGCAGTTGAAAAATTAGAAAAAAATGAGGTATTTTAACTTACGAACGGGTGATCGGATCTCAATGAAATTTGATATTTCGAAGGATATCGTGTCTCAAAGCTCTTATTTTAAATCCCGACCGGATCTGGTGACATTGGGGGGAGTTTGAGGGGGGGGGACCTACAATCATGAAAAACGTTTAGAGCGGAGGGATCGGATGAAACTTGGAGGGAAAAATAAGCAGAAGTCTTAGATATGTGATTGACATAATTGGAACGGATCCACTCTATTGGGGGAGGGTTAATTCTGAAAAATTAGAAAAAATGACGTATTTTTAACTTACGAAGGAGTGATCGGATCTTCATGAAACTTCATATTTAGAATGACCTCGTAACTCAGATCTCTTATTTTAAATCTCAACTGGATCCAGCGTCATTGGGGGGGGGGGTCTGAAATCTTAGAAAATACTTAAAGCGGAGAGATCAGGATGTAACTGAATGGGAAGAATAAAAACCAGTCTAAGATACATGACTGACATAACCGGACCGGATCCACTCTCTTTGGTGGAGTTGGGCGGGGGGGGATTCGAAAAAATGAGGTGTCTGTAACTTACGAACGGGTGACCAGATTTTAATAAAATTTGATATTTAGAGGGATCTTGTGCTTTAAAGCTCTTATTTTAAATTCTGACCAGATCCTGTGACATTGGGGGGAGTTGGAGGGGGAACCCCGAATTCTTGGAAAACGTGAAAATTGGGGTATTTTTATCTTAGGAATAGATGATCGGATCTTAATGAAACTTGATATATAGAATGATCTTATGTCTTAGATGCTTCATTTTCGACTCGAATTGGATCCGGGGACATAGGGGGTTAGAGGAGGGAAACGGAAATCTTGGAAAACAATTAGAGTGGAGAGATCGGGATGAAACTTGATGGGAAGAATAAGCACAAGTTCTAGATACGTGATTGACATAATTGGAACGGGTCCGGTCTCTTTGGAGGAGCTGGAGGGTGCTAATTTGGAAAAATTAGAAAAATTGAGGTATTTTTAACTTAAGAACGGGCGACCGGATCTTAATGAAATTTAATATTTAGAAGGATTCCATGTCTCAGAGCTCTGATTTCAAATCCCGACCAGATCTGTTGACATTGGAGGGAGTTGGAGGGGAAATCGGAAATCTTGGAAAACACTTAGAGTGGAGGAATCGGGATGAAGCTTGGTGGATAGAATAAGCAAATATTCTAGATACGTGATTGGACTTAGAGGAGTTGGGGGGAGGGGTTCAGTGATTTGGCGAGTTTGGTGCTTCTAGACGTGCTAGGACGATGAAAATTGGTAGGCGTGTCAGGGTGCTGCACAAATTGACTTGATAAAGTCGTGTTCCCAGATTCGACCATCTGGGGGGCTAAAGGGAGAGGAAAATTAGAAAAAAATGAGGTATTTATAACTTACGAGTGGGTGATCGGATCTTAATGAATTTTGATATTTAGGACATCGTGACTCAGAGCTCTTATTTTAAATCCCGACCGGCATTAAGCCTATGATTTTCCTTTTAAATCAATCTATTGATTCTTAGAATTTTGTTAGAGCTCATAGAGCTCTTGGCTCTTCTTGCCTCATCACAAGTGCCAAATGAGCCATTAGCTCTTGTTTTATAACATTATATATAGCTTCTATCCATATCGCATAGTAAAGTTAGCTATTTATGGTATATACGGCCGTATCGAGATGGGGTCCAAAAGAACTTAAAAAAAACACATCATATATGTTTTTCTAACGATTTTACGAATCAGGCATAAATTTCAGGAGGGGAGTTGGATCAAACCAACCTGGATGCGGCCTAGGTGGAACGTAAATAAATTAAGAATTAATAAAAATTAAGTTCTAAAAAAGAATATCGCCATCAATTACGATTGCATAACAACTGAAATTACATCATCAATTAAATAAAACTAGATTTCCATTCAAATAACATTTTGTATGATCTCCATTATTTGCACTGCAAATATTAATTCTGTTTCAAAAAATGTGCATGAAGATGGGGGATAAATCTGTATTTCCGTTCTTTTTGACACATTCACTCGTCTTTTCACTGAGTCAAGTGTACTTAATGTGACTTTTTGAGCATTTAGGAATAAAAAAAAACAACATACATTCTTTTGTTAAATGATGGGTACAGTTTAAACAGTAGGAGTTTCCAAGTAAATTTAAAGTCATTCGTTTTCAAAAACACTCCTCCGTCCCAACCTGTTTAAGCTTCTTCTTCGCCCAATTCCGAATATATTCCCATGTGTCTCAGCTTAATCAGTTTTCTGTATCTCAGCTTAATAGACATATTAAAAGCAAAAATATAAGTTATTTTCAGAACAAAGGTAAAGAGCAATGTTATAAACAATTTTTATTTATCATAACATCAAAAAAGGCAAAAAATCATATTAATCAAGATTAACATGATTTAATTTTGGTGCCAATTTATTAGAAGATCGATAAGATTAAACTTTAGACAGTTTAGATCTCCCATTCCAAGTGAACCTACAATAGATTAACTTGAATATTTCATGAAACCCACGGCTCTTATTTTAAGTAATGCTCGTTAGGCGACGCTGAACATAAGATAGAATAACTAATGCTAGCTAAAAAAAATAACCAAGTTCCTAAAAAAATAATAATACAAAATCTAAACTATTAAAGAATAAGAAAAAAATGCCTATTAAAAAGTCTGCAAATAAGAATTTGTCAGATTTCAAGCAGAGGCTCAGAAAACGAAAATGCAACCTGTTTACACCATGCTAGAATGGAAAATATATAGAAATAAACAGAAAAACAATTTTTCAGATATATAAAACGCCAAAAGTGTAAATTAGAACTGAAAGTAATTTTAGTGGGAATTTACCAGTAGTTTCAAACATATATGTAACCTGCAGTTTAAAATAACAAAATTCAATTAAATTTCTGCAATATAAAATAAGAAGCCAAAAAATCTTAGGAAAACACCAAAAATTAGCCAAAACCATGTCACCGTCCATTACTCTGAATTTATGAAAGTTTAAAAACTGATTCTTCAAAGAGAATCGAATCTAGAATTGAGGCCCCTATAGGCAAATTTCGAATTCTTTCAAATTCACTAGAAAAAAAAAACAGTTTTCCCAAGGAGGTACACAGTGCTCTTGGATTCAAAAATTATTGGTTCACTGTGGTGACCAAAATATAGTCTAACGCTCGGCACATGAAAGCTCAAACCAACTGCTACTGGCTTAACGATTTGAAATTTCTCTGGTCCCACGGTCTCCCGTAATTCCTGTAACTAAGGGATCCAAATTATATCTGATAATTAAAAGCCAGGTTCTTACTCTACCACAAGCAGTAAATGGAGAGCCAATCAGATGATTGAAACTCAATCAGGTAATTGGCTTGGTCGATGTGTCAGACCAATGCTGGATGTTACGAAACCACCAAGAGGTTATCCACTGGTCATGCTTTTGACAGATACGGGTAATCAATTTTCCAGCTTGCTTCATAAACCGTTATGTTTCTAGACCAGTTTGACTGTACTGTCTTATATCTTTTTGTTGCCAGGTCACTAATTAAAATCTGATATACCAGAAAATTAGTTTTTGACTTAGTGTTGAATTTACATCCTGAATTTTCTTTTGGACGATCCCACAGACGGGTTTTCAAGGAAGATCCTTCGAAAGACTGTTCCAGTTGAAAGTCCAGCGTCTGATAATGGCGTTCTTCAAGAATTGAACGGGGAGTGTCTCCTGTGGCAGGTAATTCATGGGTATTGGATTTCTTTGAGCACACACGATGCCAAAGCAAACGACAATACAGGCCAAGATAGCTCGTCCCAGGGCAGGGATGTAGCTGTATACAACAGTCATTGACATCACAGCATATTTCTTACTTAGAGGTTGCAATAATGTCCAATTGGTGTTCCAGATTAGCTTTGATAACCTATTCTAGATCTCATAGAGTGGCACCAACATAATTTTAGAATCTCCTGCAAAAATCAAGCATCCTTTTTTAGCAATAAGCCTAATGCAAGCCTTCAAAGGAGGATTATTAGGCTATATAGTAATATATTCTTAGAATGTAGAAAAAACATCCAGTCTTCACACGCAGGATGACCAGGCCCAATCGAATTGCATACCCCAAGAGAGTTCTGACTAGAAGTATCTTCCTAGAAACAGAGATTGTCAACTCCTTGACAACCTCACCTTTGAAGATAAAGTCAAGATGTAACACAGTCGTTCCTGACAATACACAAAAAATACATCTCAGACCATAACATTTATCTAGGTGCCCTTCCAATATTTGAATATCTTGTTCAAAGATTATTTAGGTTATTTTAAAGTTTGTTATAGAAACCAACACATATTGTGTAGCAGTTTTTGTATCAAGTATATGCAGGGTAAATAAAACTTTGCTTGAAAGACTTAGAAAAGACATTGACTAAAGAATTATGTCATTATTTTAAGTGAAGTTAAGATATTATTAAACGCTCTCATACAGCACCATCAACTTTCATAAGGATGCATGCAGAAGATAAGACGAACTTCAATGTGAAAAAAAAATCAGAAAGAAGCAAGAGGAAAAATGCATGGATGTTTTCCCCAATCAGGGACAAATATGTATAGAATTGGCATAAATATAACAGGAATGCAAATAAAGCAGAATCTAAGCTAAGAACAAAATACAGAATAAAATGAAACAGAGGTTAAAGTATACCTTTCCACACTTCAATAGAACTTCACTGGAAAGCAGAAAAAATTGAGACAGTTAAACACATATAAGCAGCACATATAAGACAAGTATTCGTAAGCAACATTAGTGGTTTAATCACAACATTAGTGATTTTTTTATCATATGGAGTAGAGGAAAACAGCAATCAAAATCCAATAAATCCTATGAATAAAATAGAGTCTAACCTTCCTTACTCCAATACAACGGAACAGATAGTTTTTAAAAGAAGTAGCATATTTTCTCAAACTGGCAATATATTTTCTTTCACTACTTTTCTTTCAAAAAAAAAAAAAAAAAAAAAAAAAAAAAAAAAAAAAAAAAATGCAGGTGATATACTTAACCTTAAACTTGATCATTGGAGGATTGAATTATTACATATAACATGGATTATATTAGTCTGCTAATCATGACAAGCGAAAAATACATATGGAAAACCTTGTATACGAAAATAAAGTTTGTCTTATTATAAACTTAATAGATGGTATGATTACACTTAAAGCACTAACCTTGAATTTTGGAGAGAAGCTGTGAAAGTACTGTTTTAATCATTATTTAATATCGTGATTTATGTCCCATTCACTACTGTTTTCAACTATTGTACGAATTTTTAGTTCTTTGAATATAATGAAAAGCTAGATACCAAAAACTTATACGAACAAAATCCTAACGTCCTAAATATCAAGTCCAAATATTCTGAAAAACTTAGCATAATTTACCTTGTGTAAGAATTTAACCCCCCCCCCCAATCAATGTCAAAAGGTTTTGTTTTGTTTTATTGTACCCCTATACCAGTTGATCGATCTAAGAAACTTTTATCAAAAACTAATATCGTATTATGTCCAATTCATTGTTTTTCTTTGTGGTATTTAGTTTTTCAGTTTTTAATTTTATTTTCAATTTTTAATTTTATTTTTAAATCTAATTTCTTTTATTTTCTTATTTTTTCTCTTAATTTAAATCCTAACATCCTAAATATCAAGTCCAAATATTCTGAAAAACTTAGCATAATTTACCTTGTGTAACAATTTAACCCCCCCCCCCCCAAATCAAGGTCAAAATGTTTTGTTTTGTTTTATTTTACCCCTATACCAGTTGATCCATCTAAGAAACTTTTATCAAAAACTAATATCGTATTATGTCCAATTCATTGTTTTTCTTTGTGGTATTTAGTTTTTCAATTTTTAATTTTATTTTCAATTTTTAATTTTATTTTATTTTCAATTTACAATTTTATTTACAATTTACAATTTCTGATATTTTGTAGCATCTTGTAGATTAAATAGTGAAATACTGCGTACCTGTTTCGTATCTGAATACAATCAATCATTCATTACGTCCAGTGCAATAAAGTTAAATTCAACTGGCAATTTGAATAATACTGGATTTCTTGCACATACAACCTTATTCGTTGTAACATATATAAGCGTTTTATTGTGCATGATAGTTAAGTTGCAGGGGTTAAAGGCGATGAGAACACTAAAGAAACATGTTGAAAGCACAAATGGTAAAAAATAAGCATCAAAAATACTTACTGATGATGATGATCAGCACCACAATAGCAATTACACCAATTATTAGCCACATCTAGCAAAAGAAGGGGATAAAAGGGTTAGATTGTGTAAATTAAAAATCAACGGGATAATATAGAAAAAAGCAACGCGAGAAAAGGTGTCCAAATAACAACACGTTAAAACTGAGTTCACATTAACGTGCTATTCAAAGGCTGAATCCCCCTCCCCCAACCCAAACCCGTCGAAGTAGCCTGCAAAAAAGTCGTAGTAGCCTGCAAAAAAAGATGTAAAGTTCATACTTAATGATGAAATACTTGAAATGAGAACAGAGTCTATCATAAATGTATTGATAAACCCCAGAAGAAAACTTTAAAACTTACATTATTATAACAAAAAGCAGCGAAATATAGTTAGCTAGACCTTTTTTTTACTTAGAAATTAAAAGTCAACAGCAATGTCTTTCCATGCCAAGCAACTATTTTGCAGGCTAGGAGACCGTTTTTAAACTTAGTGGGACATCGTCAATGAACTTGTGAGGATTGTAGGAAAAAACCAGAGTACCCTTTCAATAGTCTCGGCTGGGCTTATTACAGATCACTTCTCCATTTTAAGAGCTTTAAATGGCGTTCACATCAAGGTCTAGCTAGACTTCCGTGCCATAAACAAGGACATCTAATCTGCCACATATATAGGCATTGAGGCCTACAAGACATGGGAACGCCACTTTTATGATAGAGATGATAAAAATGGTTTCCAAGAAAGCTTTTTGATCTCGATAGTTTTAATTTGTAGTTACCAAGTTCTAGAGAATACAACTGGATGCTTAGTTATAACTTGTTTCAGCCCAGTAACAATTTTTTACTCGTAGAACTGCATGGCCTGTGCTGCAGCACACAGCTGCACGACCTGTGCATAAAAACAGAGCTGCACGACCAGGGACGCGAATGGCACTGAAGTCTAGGTAGAAATAATGAGAACACGGTTTCATAATTTTACTAGAAATATTAGTTCACTAGCAATAACAATTCTGCAAACTTATTTTGTTCTTAATCCGATTCGAATGTGATGTTTATGTAATAGTTTATGTTTAGGTCTTAACGCGTTTCATAAACATTTATCTTTGCAACCTTCGGTAACTGTAAGCGCAAAATTCTAAGTCAATGTAACTGCTGAAACAAAAATGTTACGGCTTCGTATATGGTTTCCTTTTCATTTGCAAGCTCACAGGCAAAATATAGGCGATCGAGCAAAAATAAAAAAAGGAAAAAAGAAGGGATAAGGATACATGCGAAACGGTTGATCTTGGATGGAACATTCGTAAACACGTTGAAAAGCAACTTACTTATGATGATTACAAGTAAAATTAGGCCAACGCCTCCCATAATCAGCATCATCTGGATATAAAACAAAAATTAGTTCTTTTGAATGGTACATAGCTTCCATCTCTGTGGTCGAGAACTTTAATTTGAATGGTGATGCATTTTGGAGAAACGTACTGCTTTGTCTCACCAACACTTTTTTTATGCCTATGCTTTTACAATACAGAACAGGAAATCAAAGCAAGTAATTTATTTTCTTCTGTTTTTTTTTTCTTTTTACGAAAAAAACAACCTAACAATCATTTTCTCACTGAAAATGGATCAACCTGATTAATAGTTTTGTCCACGACATTACCACAACTTCAACCTCTGCATGTTTGTTGAGAAGAAAATCACATGATTAACGAGTATTTTTCTCCTAAATAAAACAGACTTAAATAGGTTATTCTATCAAATAACAAATATAGACTTAAAAATTATCTTTTTTGCTCGTAGATTCTTTAAAAATTCTCGATTTTGAAAATTTCCCCATTCTGGGCTCAAAAAGATGCATTTTACTAAACATTTTAATACCTGTTTGTTTGGGATTATGTCTTCTGTAGCGAATTATCTAAGGGGGGGGGGGGGTTCATGGACTTAGCCTACAATGATTTCATCCCAGATAATTTATTTTTGTGCCTTAAACTAAACCTAAGCTTCGTTAGAATTCCAGACCTCTTCAAATTTGATCGAAGAGGAAAGACTTATAGGGACAGTGCTCACACAAGAATTCAAAAGTATACACCAAAAAAAAAAAAAAAAAAAAAAAAAAAAAAAAAAAAAAAAAAAAAAAAAAAAAAAAAAAAAAAAAAAGATCAGGACGTAACATGAAGCCCACCCATTAATTTCGAAGACTTGATTTTTAACTAGAGCTTCACTTGTGATTTTATCAAACCACTCTAGTTAAGTTCAAGCATTTGTCAATAATGATTTTTTTTTTTATCAGATGGCCATTAAACACAGCAATTGAATGCTCAGGATTCGATCTTAACACGTTAGCTTTGGGAATGAACTGTTGTGCAGTACTTATAACGTTCGACAATGTATAATATATTATAATATTATATTATATTTATAATATTATATATTATAATATAATGTATAATATAATATAAATGTATAAATAGAGTAAAACATTTGCAGTCAAGAATCTAAAAAAAAAAAATCATCTCACTATAAGCTTCGAAAGCGATTGACTGGAAATTTGAAGTTCTTATCTTTGAGAAATTATTTAGACTGTGGAAGCATATGTCACAATCACCATTTTCTAACTTTTCACCGAATTGCGAGAAAAAAATACTGAGGAATCCCACCATAAAAGCCCTGTTTTACTATTAAAAAATAGACCACTAAAAAGTTTTCCTATTTCTTGACCGGTTTCCCCAGTCCCAATCCGCAAAGGCGGTTACGATCAACGGATGAACATCTATTAATAGTACTTTTTTCATTTCCCAGTTAGTTTTCTTTGAAAGAAGTGTTATTTGAAAAAGACTTTATTGTTACTCGGTTTGGCGAAAGAAAATTTTGTACCATTGTTTCTTTTCCAGTTTACTAGCTTTCCTTTTTGTGTTTATCATTTCTAATCCTTTTTTTTTTGTTTCCTTTTCTTATTGCTTTCATCTACTCCAGATACGCCTTGGTTAATATGGGGCGGCATTCTTTCTTTTTGAGGAAGTGTGTTAAGATGGGTCCTTTCATTTGAGAAAATGAAATCCCGGTAGCGCATTTGGGTTGGTTCTCAAGTTCAAAAAACTTTTGTTTCATTTGCCCTATGTTTTTGTCGGCCGTAAAAAGGTACATGAACCTTAGCCCAAAGTTCTGGCCAACACTTATGCCGTTTCGTAAGTTCAATGAGAAACAACACTGCGGGTCATGGAGCAGGCTCCCTTCTGGTTTAGTGAGCAGCTTTTTAAAATTGTCAGCTATAACCCCTGCTCATTACGCCTTCACGCATAGCAGATTCTTTGTAATGATTCGCTGTACGATCATTTGTGCTGGGTTAGCATCTGGTTTCTGCTTCAAACCATACAACTTGTTGCCTCCCCGCAGGGGTTGAAGCAAATTCAAAACCTTAATCTATATATTTATTTTGGACCAGCCACTCTGAGCATGTTTTTAATTCAGTTGATGATTCAACAGCTTGTTCGACTTTTGATGCTAGCCCTGCGTAATCCGATTTGACTGAGTTTTCTGCCAAAGAAGATTTATTTGTTGATCCAAAACTACAGTCTAATTTAACTGGAGGATCGCATAGTTTATCTTCAAACAAATTAAGAAACCTCTGAATCTGTTTCTTCATTCTCACAGTCGTTCTTCTGCGCTCTTTAATCTTGCGATATTTTCTCAATCTTTAATAACGGTGCACTGGTCCCCACAAGGGAAAACTGCATGCGTGCTTCTAGTAAAACAAGTATTTCCCAGCCTATTGGTGGACAACCACTATGTCAGAACTGTCTGAACGTCTTCTCCTATTCCGTCTAGAATCTCAAAACCAACAGTTTATTTTGCCCATAAGAAACTTCTTACAATGGAACGTGCCATTTTTTCCAATATACTGATAATAAGTACTACAGACCATTTGCACATGTTTTATCTTGTTTTGTTCATCTGCGTCAATCATTTGACCTTGTGAATAATTTTAAGCTGCTTTATATCCTTAAAAGTTTTATAATAAAGTGTCCTCCGCCTTGCTTGAGAATCCTTTGAAAGCGCGTCACTAACACAAATATCTGGGGTAAGTACAGTTCGAAAAAGTTGAAATGTTGTTGATAGGTGTTCTACTCTTTAAGACTCAAAAAAGTTGTCTCGAATTATTAGAAGAGTGTTTTCTTTTTTAAATTGTCTAGGGATTATGTTGAAGGATATAATACAAGAGTTAAAGAAAACTACATATTTGTTTATCCAAAAATAATAACTAACACACTGAGAAAAAGCAAATAAATATAAACCAAAGTTTTGTTCAAAAATAATGATCAAAAAAGTGCTGAAAAGACATAAAGTTCATTAGATGTGTTAAGCCACGTATGTATATGTTTCATGCCAGTCAAGTCATTTCCGAACCTTTAATTTAAGCATTCGTATTCTCATTTACCTTTCAAAATGTAAACTTGTATTTCCTTTAATATTTAACACAATTTATAGTTCCAGGACTACTTGATGGAGAGGGGAAGAGGGAATGTAGCTCCCATTTTTTTTCGGTTTGCTAAGCATTCTTTATGATTCGTTCGAGCTATGAAATGAATTCATCTTTTTCTATGGCAAATTATGTTCGTCACGGCAATGTACTTTCACCCCACAGCACTCTAGGACAGCCCTTCTACCTTCCACACTCTCGGATAGTTTTTGTGTTGATGACGATAAGGTCAGGTCCTAGCTGAACCTGCTTTAAGTCAGGATGTTGGGACTATTTTATAGTTAGTTTTAGTTTTAAATCTCTCGTTTTCTATGGAAGTTTTTATTTTGTATTTATTTTACTCATTTAGATTACTGAAGACGACTCAATGCGTCAATGATGCGTTAATAATCTGCCCTTTTTGAAGGTATTTCGGTATCTTGATTTTATCTTTAATAAGCCTTCGTTGAATGATAATCATACTCGCTATGCTTTGAGGTCAATAAAAAAAAAGGTAAAGGATACGGCATTAGACTCTACAGTCCCTACCGGCGGTGCTGATCTCCGTTTCTTTCCCTTCAGCCAGGAAGTGCAATGGGGGGTTGAGGGCCAGCCATCCTGTGCTTTTGCACACCCTTCCTATTTACCTTCCCCAGATTTCTCCAGGTACCCATTTAGAGCTGGGTCGACTCTGGCTAAGCTTACGAGTCACGCCAGTGACCCCCGTCCCAAACTGAAGAATTGGGTACACTGGGATTCGAACCCACGTCCTCTCAGAGAAAGTCTCTCAGACATATTGAGGTCAATATGTCTAACAAAAATCTTGTTCTACAATGAGCTCTGTTTTTGGTTAGAGATGGTGGTAAAAAAAAATCCGTATTGGGTATATTCCAATAGAATTTATAGATTGTGTCTTGTTTGCAGGCATAAGAATATCGGTCTAAATGATCTTAAAGTTTCGTATTTTGATTTCCAACATTTCTGCATAAATTGTCTCCTTATGTCAGCGCTACTAAGTTGTGCGCACATTTAATCAGCCACAATCTCATGCCACTCTATGCAAATTACTCATTACGCAGATAATTGCCTAGTTGTGGTGTTTGTGTTTGCCCCAGCTTCAAGGAAACAACCAATGGCGATTTGTTGTCTACCGCTCTTCCTACGGCCTGGAGGAGTGCAGCACCACACGTCATAAGGAAGTCACCCTTGCATCATTTGATTCATGTGCTCCCAGTGTCGCCACCTTCTAAGTAAAACTTCGTCAGTTAATGGAGTTTGTAGTAACCACACTAGGATGAGCTTGCAGAAATTGAGGCTGGTGAGAAACCTGATCCTGGAGTTGAGTACTCTATCAGCCCAAAAAATCACAAGTATTCTTCCCAAACAATTACTCTCAAATCAAAATAACCTCTTCTCTACTCTACAATTTGTTTAATTATTTATCACATAACAAAATGTTATCTAGGCCTCCTGAAAACAGCTTGGTCGTTTGTGTACGTATAATTGTTTCTCTATTTGCTATTCAGTCCTGTTGTTGTTGTTTTTTTTCTCACTTTGTGCATTATATACTTTTTATCGGAATAAACCATATCGAAATGATTTGGGAATAGGCAACACAAATAAAGTATGCAGGCGGGAAAGGTATTTATTCTTTTTTATCCCATACCAGAACTTCTTCCCCCGAAGTTTTAATAACTTCTTTGTCACTGTATTAAGTCACGTGAGCTAGTATACTAAATCCAGGTATGGACATTTTACCCTTTTATGAATAGAACCATATATTTCTAAAAAAAAAAGTAATAAAAGAAGAGGAAGCATATAGAGAAGAGACCTTTATATATACAGACTTCTGCCTTTAACGACCCCCCCCCCCCTTGACCCAGACTAATCAATTAAACCAAGATTTTTAGATATATTTTTCTGGTAAAGGATTAAGCTAGTAGATAAATACCTTCATGTTTTTCCACCAGAATTTGTTTTTCATTTTCGCAGCTTGCTGTTCAAACTGTGAAGCACCCTGTTGTAAAGCATCTGAAAGTAATTAAAGTTTAATGAATAAGACATAATAACCTTTATTGACAAAAAATATTGGGGTTACTTTCTGATGTTGATTCTTATACCATTAAGCCCTTCTCTTTTTTTTAAGTTTTTTTATTTCAGATTTGAATGAATAGAATACCCCTCCTCCCTTTCCATCATTTGCTTTTCACCAGTATCGTCATGAGTAGAAGAAAACTTAATATTACACACGTTGTCGAAAGTGAAACAACAGATTAAATTTATAGACAGAAAATTTGTTTATCTTTGCACAGAAATTGACCATGTCATTGACCAGTGGCAGCTCTTTTTCAAAACATTCTTAATCCTGAAAAGTGGCAGCCAAAAAAAGAACTAACAGATACGAACGATTTGGTGTTCATTCTAATATTTGGCAGGCCAATTCTTACTTCTAAAATTAAAAGATTTCGAAAACGGCAAAAAACCATTACGGGCGATGTCCCCTAACGTTAGTGCTTCTATACTACGGATACTTTTATGATCTTAGTCAAATGACAAGAAACGGTATTTGAGCAAATTTTATTTCACAAAGTTCTGCGGCCAACTAGCGTCTACTTGCAATATAGATATTGTGTTAGGATACTGGGTATGCGGAGATTTACGGTAGCAAAGGCAGCATGCCTAGAGGCGTTGAGACAGAAAAGTAAAGTAGGGTGCCGGCGGAGATTAAGGATATCTTAGATAAGTGTGGATTAGGGGAATGGTGGAATGAAGGAAAGGGGGTTATGAGTATGGAGGAAATAGTAACAAGGGAGGTACAAGAGATGTTGAAGAGCCAAGAAAGCCAGATATGGTGGGCAAGTCTGGATCGTTCAGGGTCGTTAAAATTTTATAGACAGATAAAGGGTAGTTGGGGGGAGGAGGTATTTTGGAAGGTTGGGTTAAGTAGAGATGATTTGAAGGCTTATTTGGATTGGAGGGGAAATGGATTTTTGATTGGTGAAAAAAGAAAGTATCAAGGGAGAAAAGGAGAGAAAGTAGAATCTATTGCTTGTCCTATGTGTGGATCTCAGGATGAAAATTTGATACATTTTTTGTGTGAATGTGTCGAATTGAATGAATGGAGGCGAGAGATGTATGATAGAGAAAAATTGAATGAGATATGGATGGTAGATAGAATGAAAGAGACAAATTTCCTAAGTATTAAAGGGATAGCAAGTTGTCAGGATTGCAGCGGCACATCGTGAGCTTTTTCATTAAGTAGTATTAATTTATTTTAGTTAATTTGTTGTTTGGTTTTGTTATGTAAATTTCCTATGGCCCACGGGCTTTTTCTGGAATTATTATTATTATTATAAGTTTGTGATACCAGGTGCTGAATTTGGTTTGTTCCGAAAATTTGAAACACTGAGTTCTTTGAACACACTTCCAGAAAATAATTTGGAACTGTTCTTTTTCCATATTTGTATACTGCGATAACTGCGAGGGACACTCAATTGAACTATTTTTATTCTGTGATTATTTTTCCTATTTTCGTTTAGAAACACATTTGTATTTTTTCCACTTTATTAATAAACTAAAGAACTTCATAGTTTTGACTATGGTAGTAAAGTCGATATCTATGAAGGATGTGAATGAGACAAAATTCAGTATATACATATACATAAACAAAGCAATGGCTATGGAGCTAAAACATGTCCTGACGATAAATTAGGTTTTATCCCTAAATAGATAGCATGCAAGCGTGTAAACATCTCATATTTTGCAGGGATGACATTATCAAAAAATGGCCAAGTCTTGGAATTTCTTTTGAGGTCTGCAAATCATCGTTCGCTTTATCGTTCTTTGACACAGAGAAGGAGCTCGAAACGGGATAGGACGCACGTGCTTAACAATATATCCACCCCTGGCGGCTAACAGTAACGTTAAACGGTGGTGGGGGGGGGGCTCCCTTCCTAGATTTTGAAACATTTTCTTCCTGGTACATCAATTTGCGAAAAGTTTCGCAAATTGATGTAACTGGCGGCAGCACTAAGAAAGCGCCGAATTTATAACAGTGATGGAGGAAAACACTTGGAAAAGAAGGACTTCTTCAACGCAATTCATAGTAAATAAAACAAGAGCTATGAGCTCGTATGGCACTTGTGACGAAGTCGGAAGAGCCAAGAGCTCATATGGCATGAGCTCTAGCAAAATTTTAAGAATCAATAGACTGCTTTAAAAGAAAAATCAGAAGCTTAAAGCCGGTCGTGATTAAAAATAAGTGCTCTGAGTCACGAGGTCCTTCTAAATGTCAAAATCCATTTAAGATCCGATCACCCACTCGTAAGTTAAAAATACCTCAATTTTTCTAATTTTTCCTCTCCCTTCAGCCCCTCCCCCAGATGGTCGAATCAGGGAAAACGACTTTATCAAGTCAATTTGTGCAGCTCCCTGACACAACTACCAATTTTCATCGTCCTAGCACATCCAGAAGCACCAAACTCGCCAAAGCACTGAATCCCACCCCCTAACTCTCCCAAAGAGAGCGGATCCAGTCCGGTTACGTCAATCACAAATCTACGACATTTATAAGCGTTTTCCAAGATTTCCGGTTCCCCCCTCCAACTCCACCAATCTCAACAAATCTGGTCGGGATTTGAAACAAGACTCTGAGACATGAGTTCCTTCTAAATATCAAATTTCGTTAAGATCCGGTCACCCGTTCTTAAGTTAAAAATACCTCAATTTTTCTATTTTTTTCCAAATTAACAACCAGCAGCTCCCCCAAACAGAACGGATCCGTTCCAATTATGTCAATCACGTATCTATAACGTGTGCTTATTCTTCCCGTCAAGTTTCATCCCGGTCTCTCCACTCTAAGCGTTTTCCAAGATTTCCGGTTTTCCCTTCCAACTCCCCCCCCCCATTTTCACTGGATCTGGTCGGGATTTAAATGAGAGTTCTAAAGCACAAGGTCCTTCTAAATATCAAATTTCATATAGATCTGATCACCGTTGGTAAGTTACAAATACCTCATTTTTTCTAATTTTTCTGAATTACCCCCTCCCCCCCCAACTCCACCAAAGAGAGCGGATATGGTCCGGTGCGGTTATGTCAGTCATTTATCTCTGACTTGTTCTTATTCTTCCCACCAATTTTCATCCTGATCTCTCCGCTATAAGCGTTTTCCAAGATTTCCGGTCCCTCCTCTCAATGACACTGGATCCGGTCGGGATTTAAAATAAGAGATTTGAGTTACGAGGTCCTTCTAAACATGAAATTTCATAAAGATCCGATCATTTCTTCGTAAGTTAAAAATACCTTATTTTTTAGTGTTTTAGAATTAACCCTTCCCCCAAAGAGAGCGGATCTGTTCTGGTTATGTCAATCACGTATCTAGAACTTGTGCAGTTATGTTATTCACGTATCTAGGACTTATGATTATATTTCCCACCAACTTTCATCCCGATCCCTCGGCTCTAAGCGTAATAAGAGCTCTGAGACACGATATCCTTCGAAACATCAAATTTCAATAAGATCCGATCACACCTTCATAAGTTAAAAATACCTCATTTTTCTAATTTTTCAGAATTAACCCTCCCCCAACTCCCCCGAAGAGAGTGGATCCGTTCCAGTTATGTCAATCACGTATCTAGGACTTGTGATTATTTTTCCCACCAAGTTTCATCCCGATCCCTCGGCTCTAAGCGTTTTCCAAGATTTTAGGCTCCCCTAATGCCAGCAGATGCGGTCGAGATTTAAAATAAGAGCTCTGAGACACGATATCCTTCGAAACATCAATTTTCAATAAGATCCAATCACTCCTTCATAAGTTAAAAATACCTCATTTTTCTAATTTTTCAGAATTAACCCTCCCCCCAACTCCCCTAAAGAGAGCGGATCCGTTCCGATTATCTCAGTCACGTATCTAGGACTTGGGCTAATTTTTTCCACCAAGTTTCATCCAGATTCTTCCATTCTAAGCATTTTCGCACAGGATAAGTTAATTAATTAGAAAAGAAAATGAGTTTTGGATTACGCTAGACACATTCAGTTTGTATTGAAACAAGTAAGAAGACCTTTAACTTTTGTTTACCTCGTCTGTCACTTTTTTTGTTTATTGTTTTCTAACGAATCAGCTTTTAGTAAAATAAAAGTTGTTTTACAAATAATGGCATACAAATATACTTTTTATTTGCTTTTCTGTCAGAGCAAATTCCGGAAGTCTCTAATAACTATCATCACCCAAGGTAAGGATATCTCCGGTGAAGTTAAATATAAAAAATTTCGATGAAAACAATTACTTTCTTTAATACAAGAATCAGATGTCTAAATAGTAGTATCTGTCTTAAAAGATGTTTTGGTATTAAGCGTGTTTGATAGGCCTATAATTCCCTTCCAGCTACATTTTGACGCTATATCTGGACGTTCCTATATAGTTTTAAAAGTCTCAGCATACTTTTCTCTTATGACTAAAGGTTCCGACGGAATAACGCTACTCCAGAAATGTCAATTCCAATTCTTATGGTAAAGAAACGCTGGAATAAGAGTGTTTCAAGCCCTGTCTTGAGTTTTTGGATTCTTGAGTTTGGATTCCCTGGAACCTGTATGATCCCTGGAAACATTTAAAAGACGCCAGTCTAACTATTACTCATTATCACTCAAATTTCCTTACTACTGTTGGTCACTCTTCTGAAGCATAAGCGAATATAAGTGAGACAGCCTGCCAAATGAACTGTAGATTTCTTTTAGACATGCATTTTCTGTATTAGGGACGAGAACCACGACAGCCCCGAATCTGTTGAGATTAAACATACTCATCGCCCTATCGTCACCTGGAGGCTGGCAAGAAAACCACCGTGTCCTCTACGTTGTCCGTCTGGAAGTCCCTTTAAGGTCTTAAATAACCATGCAAAAGGGTATTTTGCCTTTTCAATGCGAAGCACTGGGAAACGGAGGCAGCAGTAGCTATTCAGCTACTGCTGCCTAGGAAAAAGGAACGTGCTAAGACTGTCTACCATGTAGCCTTTGAGTGGTTCAGGGCCATGGAAAATTATTATCCAAGCTTTTTTTCTTTTACTGACACGATGTTACTCTAGGCATCTTCGACAAAAAAATTAACAAGTTCGGGAATAAATTCGACTAGAAAAACAAGTGTAGCTCTCACTTTAACTCAACAAAGCAAGGAATACAAATTTCAAACAAAAAGTATTACTTTACATACTTCTAAAAGCCTTAACTGGGACCACAAAAATTTGAAAGACAAATTTTAATATTTATGTCTTTTTTGTTAAGTTCCTGAGTTTAACTCTGATGGGGGTACAAAAGAATTAGCTTGATCCTCAGCTTGCCCGAAAAATAATAAGATGATTATGTCAATAGAGGCATAAAACCCCAAAAAGTAAACATTTTAAGAGTGAACAGCCATCCACAGAGCCATGTAAATGGTGAACTGCCCAACCGCACAGTAAAAGTTAATTCTTTAGAAAATAAAAGAAGTTTTGGATTACGCAAGACACGAATAATTGAACAATATCATATTTTTAAAAACGGAAAAGCTAAGTCAGTATTCAAAACAAAAAATTAACTGAATTGTCATGTCAAAACATCTAGTAGTAACTCTATGAAAAGTTGGCGGTTACGAATACGATTACTTGCATGCGTGACAGGGGTAACTTAAGCCCATTTTTTGAATAAACAGAAACAAATTATTCGGTTATATTCAACACTACGCAATTGTTTTACTAGATTTCGATCGTTACCATAAAGATAAAAAAAAAAGGACATACAGTCATACATAGCTCAAACACAAAACCGAAAGGGAATATATACGCTAATACTAAAGAAACATAAGCAAACCCAAAAGCTATAACGGTAATTGTCTGGGGAGGGGGCATCCTAAAAACGTGTCTTTTAGCGTCTTCAGTGTCTAAAAAAATCTCATAGCGCAATTTAAAAACGAGAAAAGTCGAATTTATGGAAAATGGGAAGCAAACTTTAAGGAAAATGAAAGAAACAAAAATAAAATAGGTAAAAACATTAAGCAATTTTTGATTTCGATAAATCATTGACAGAAACGAACCTGCACGGTCGTCAAGCTCGGACAGTTTTTGATCCCTTTCCAACACCTTCTCTACATTTGTCCTCATAATATCGACGACCTAAACAACCCAAAAAGAAAGCGCAATTAGTATACACATTAAACAATCTACAAACAAGTTTCAAGCATTATGCACACTTTGCGCTAGATATTACAGATGGCGTTCTTTGTTGAGCTTAAGGGAAAGACTCTCGTAGAGTTTCAGGCGAACTTACAAAAGGGACAAGCGGCAACGCGTTCATTTTTTGTAGCACATAGGTTACTGTTAAAACATTCCATATAAACTACGTCTGTTTCAGAGCTTTTGTATAAACGGTACAGAAGAAAAAAAATAAAATTCGACCGCTTTTCAATTTCTTAAAATAATGTTTTCTTTTTTAAGTCTTTGGTGTTTCTCTGCATAAATCAAAGTTTTTTTTTTTTCTATCATAAATTTTTTAGAAGAAGAGAGATAGGGAGTAGGTGAAGCATGCCAAATATTATCAGTTACTTTTGTTCATGCGCAACAATAAGAAACAGCTTTCGGGGATATCTTGCGCGAAGTGTGTAATATACAAGCTGGACTAAAAGGTACTTTTAGGACGATATTTTCTAACATATTTACATAAGACTTTTTGAGTAAGGCACAAAAGTGCAAAGTGCAGTAAATATAAACCATTATTTTTTTTCAATGATGAGCCTTAAAAACTAAATTTTTTTCCGAACTCCCACCAATTTTCGTCCTATTTTAAAACTTTATTTAGTACCTTTTAGTCCATGTCAACATAACCCATAAATGTTAATCACATCTGTTATAATGTTACCTGCGCGATCGTCGAGTTCTGATAATTTCTCATCTCTTTCTAGGACTTTCTCAACGTTGACTCGCATGATTCCTACGACCTAAAGTCAGACAATGATCACAATCTGACCAATATCATCAATTAAATTATTGAACATGCACACTATACTTTGTCATTCTACACCTCCAAAGTGTATCTTAGTTGTTATATTTTAGATAAATCATAAAGTCAATTTATTTCATGTCTAAATAAAATGTTATTTATTTAGAAATGACAAAACACTACCAATAAAATGAACAAATTGAACAGGTACGGCGGACTAATGTCAATTTCCAGAGGTTAGGATATGCCAATTCTCACTCTTACACTTAGCAGCGCATCTGATAAAGAATGTCTATGGTAAAGAATTGCTCTCCAGGCAAACTTTTCTTCAATATTCTAAGAGATAAGTACCATAGTTGAGGACGGTCAGTGGAGCTTCCGATTTTTTCGAGATTTAATATTGAGCTGAATCCTTAAAGTTTCATCCACCTGATTATGCTACTTTCTTTGAAGTTTCAACAAAATTTTGTCTAAAAAGTGATTGTTTACTTAAAACTGGAAGTGGTAGATGGCTTCGTTAAATATTGACTCCCAAATTTTCGATTTCTTCAGATATACATTTTCCATTTTAAAGTGCAGTGGGGGGGGGGCAAGAAGTATCAGGTTAATATTTACAATTCTACCAATTGTTCAGATGTTCAAACAAGTAAACTCCTGCACTGCCACATTTTATTGTTAGATAACAGCTGAGATCCACTGTGTTTGTAAAAATACAAAGACAGATTTACATTTTTATGCGAAATTTAGCAGTAATCGACATCTCTCCGTAACTAATTTGAATAAAAATGATGTGCTTTATCTCTAGAAAAGGCTTGATTTCTGATAAACAACCACGTTAAAACGCTAGTTTTACCATGGCAATAAGCAATAGGCTCAATATTTTGTTTGCTAGAGCAACCTTACTCACAAGCATCTTTAGCTAGATCTTTACACCCTGACATCTATGCCCCAAACATTTCCCGTTCATACTTTCAAATTATGTGCTAGGCTGGAACAAGGAACAGCCAAACTTACAGCTAGAATCCGGAACGCAGCGTAAGAATTTAAAGTTCTACTGACCACATGCGCTTAAGCCTCTGGCTCTCAGTCCAATATGCATTCAAATTAATGGTTGGTTTTGTGGCTAAACATCCATACAATAGCAAGTACCTGGCAAGGCATTCCTGATCCTAAATGAATATTATAATTCAGAAATATTAAGGCCACTTAATACTAATCGAACTATAAACATCTTATCTTAGCATAAAAATGGATTTCCTTAAACTGAGACAACTAAGTGCTTAGATCTCAGGCTTCTATGGCTTTCATCAAACTTTTTTCTCTAATGATGAGAGAAGCAAAAAGGTTGATGAGTCCTCAACGTCATCAATGAGTCAGCAAGTTCCTTTCGTATTTATGAAACAGATTATTGACTCATTCATTATGTAAATAATTGACATTATTGATTGTGACTTTGTTTTTGGTGTAAAGAGGATCTTCGGAGTTCTTGGGACTCAATACCAAGTGGAAAACACAAAAATCGGATATGAAAGGTGTCCGATCGGAGAAGTTAAGATTTAGCAGTTTAGTTAAGCAGTATTCATATGCAGGTTTAGACTAGACTGTTAAGGAAGTATACACAGAGGTATATAGAAGTATGTACATAGTATACGCAAGAGGATCTGAGCAAAACAACTATTTGTAGCATAATCATAAGAAAAGGCAAGGAGAAAAACTGTCCAGACATAAATGTTAGCTCAATATAAGCAGATAGTGAAGGTGGCAGTAATTTAGTTTTTTTTAAGTATCATTTTTCGTATGTCATTAACAACTACTGAAACGGAAACACATAAACCAAATATTAACTTTTTATGAGTTAGGTGTCTTTCACGAAAAGTGATATTTTTTTTGGCAAGTCCACAAGTGTTTGCATTTGCATCCTTTGAAGTTTCCAAAATAAATTACGAACCTTTTTTGCAGCCAGTCGCAATATCCTTAGCTTTCCCCCTCCCCCCCTTCGATACACAACTCCGTGATATTTCGTTCCATAAAGAGACTTGTCAATGCTTTTTGTGTTCCGATGTCCCAGTCTGTAATTTCGTCAGTCGACAAACATGACGTCAGTCGACACACAAACATGACGTCACTCGACAGACACACAGACAACTTATTTATATATATATATATATATATATATATATATATATATATATATATATATATATATATATATATATATATATATATATATATATACGAGATCTAATCAAAAAGTAGCAAGACTGTTAAAAAAATAGACACAATCATTAGTTAAAGTTATTTACATTAAAGCTCCTTCAAAATATGCTCCTTTCGAGTCTATGCATGTTCTCCAATATTCCTGCCATTTTTTGAAAACACCTCTGGAAGTCATTTTTTGAAATTCCTTGTGGCTGCTCTGTCGCATTTTGTTTGATTTCATTAAAAAAAACACACACGGGGGTAGGTCTGGTGAACAGAGGGGTTAAGAAACAACTGATGTATCATGTTTGGCCAAAACTGCTGCACAACAATGACTAAATAGGCTGGTACATTATTGTGATGCAATTTCCAACTACCAGACTTTTTAAACTCAGGTTTTTTTTCTTTGTGTATCGTCTTGTAAACGGTGAAGAACATTAGCATAGTACCTCTTTGTTAGGGTATGCTTTTTCAGAGAATACTGATGACGAACACTATCTTGGTCGTCGAAAGAAACAGTCAAATCAGTGGCGATCTGTTTTCAGTTTTCTTTTTGCTCATCTGAGAGCAGTTTTGGAACAAAACCCAACAGGATGTAAAAACATACTTTGCTTAATCACACTTGGACAGTGGACACTTGGACTTGGACACTTGGACAGAAGCCAACTTGGACAATTTTAATCTAGTCCATGTCTAAAATATTTCCCAACACATAAAGTAAGATTAATATAGCACTTGTAAGTTCCCAATATATATATATATATATATATATATATATATATATATATATATATATATATATATATATATATATATATATATATCTATATATATAAAAATAAGTTGTCTGTCTGTGGATGTGTGGATGGATGTGTGGATGGATGTGTCAGGTGACGTCACCTGAAAAAACTGGATTAGGTGACGTCAAAACTGAAAAAACTAAAAAAAGGCAAAAACTACAAAAAAAACTAAAAACTAATAAAAAAAATAAAAAAGCTAAAAAACTAAAAAAACTATAAAGGTAAAAACCAATAAAAAACTAAAAAAAAAACTGAAAAAACTAAAAAAAGGCAAAAACTACAAAAAAAAACTAAAAACTAATAAAAAAAGTAAAAAAGCTAAAAAACTAAAAAAACTAAAAAAACTAAAAAAAGGTAAAAAACTAAAAAAAATAAAAAATAAAAAAAAACTAAAAAAAAGGAAAAAACTGAAAAATAAGCTAAAATAAAGGTAAAAACCAATAAAAAACTAAAAAAAAAAGGAAAAAACTAATAAATGACGACACTCAAAGAGAAAGCGACCAGGACAAAAAACTAAAAAAAAAGGCAAAAACTACAAAAAAACTAAAAACTAATAAAAAAAATAAAAAAGCTAAAAAACTAAAAAAACTAAAAAAAGGTAAAAAACTAAAAAACTAAAAACTAAAAAAAAACTAAAAAAGGTAAAAACTAAAAGAACTAAAAAAGAAAAAAATAAATGACGACACTCAAAGAGAAAGCGACCAGGACAAAAGGAATGTTCGATTAGCAATCAACAAAGCACCGGGACACAGGGAGTATAAATGACGACCAGGACACAAGTAAAAAAAAAAATTAACAAAACTAAAAAGAAGGTAAAAACTACAAAAAAACTAAAAAGAAAAAAAAACTAAAAACTAATAAAAAAACTAAAAAATCTAAAAATCTAAATAAACTAAAAAAGAAAAAAAAAGGAAAAAAATAAAGGAGAAAAACAAAACTAAAAAACGAATGTATATACAGACCGGTACACCGGGATACAAATGACGACCGGGACACAGGGAATATAAATAACGACCGGGACACAGGGACACAACTACAACGGGGACACCGGGGGAAACAGGGGGATATAAATGACGACCGGGACAAAAAAACTAAAAAGAAATAAAAACTAAAAACTAATAAAAAAAACTAAAAAATCTAAAAATCTAAATAAGCTAAAAAAGAAAAAAAAAGGAAAAAAATAAAGGAGAAAAACAAAACTAAAAAACGAATGTATATACAGACCGGGACACCGGGATACAAATGATGACCGGGACCCGGGACACAGGGAATATAAATGACGACCGGGACACAGGGACACAACTACAACGGGGACACCGGGGGAAACAGGGGGATAACCTGACAATCTATTTATATGCAAAGACAATGGGACAGCAAAGAATGTTGTATATTCGCAAGTTTTACGTAGTTAAAACCATATATATATATATATATATCTATATTCACAGGTGGGACATAGGGACACAACTACAATGGCGCGTAACTATTATGGCGCGTAACGACTTACGCGCGCGGGGGGGCTTGGGGGGGGCGCGAAGCGCCCCCACCAACTAGGTGTTGGGGTGGCGCGAAGCGCCACCCCAACAGCTAGTATATATATATATATATATATATACCCTCCCATATCAGAACCCTCCCATAAATTGTTCACGCTTCTGCTCCTTCTGTTAACTATAGGAATTTTGAGATTGCGATTAGTCAAGTTGTGTTTTCGTTGCGCGTCCACGCAAAATGTAACATCAGAATTTTGAGCAACTTGTGCGATTAAGTTCTGTGTTAAGAGCTTGGAGAATCTGTAAGTTTGACATTTGAAATTTAATTCAGTACCATGGGGAGCATTTTTTATCCCTGGCTCAAGTTCTTTAATGACACACAGCATTTTTGGAAGGCAGAGAAAATGTTGAAGATGAACAACGTTTAGGAAGACCGTCATTTCGGGACTTTTGAAATCATCCAAAAGACAAAAAAAAAAGCCAAAGACCATAGTGGTTTAAGACATCCAACGATGCTATGAAGTTGGAACAAGGCCCCATTGGAGTACAGCTTCAAAAGGGAACTACTTTGAAGGGAGTAACATTGATATTTGAAAGAAATAAAAGCTTTATTGAGTAAAAAATTTCTGCTGCATCTCGTATATATATATATAAAGTTTTCAATATAATTCACAACTAGAATGAAAGGTTACCTCATCCACTTGTGCCTGCGTCTGCTGTAACCGCCTCTGAGCTGCAATTTGCTGGGGCGTCCTTGGGCCACCAACAATAGGAGCATCACCGCCAGCAGCACCTTCTGGAGCAAGGCCGGTTGGCGAAGACCTACAAAATTATACATTTTTTGTTTTTACTCTTCAATGTAAATTATTTGTTTTATATTTTATGATTACTAATAGATCTCGCCTTTTATTTGCTTTATTCACATTTTTATTTGCTTTATTTACAAAAAAAAAATCTTTCAAAATCATGAATTAATTTCAAACAATATATTTCGTATTCAGCGAAATGAGTTAAATTGTCCTTTAAGAGAGACTACGTGCCAATCATCTTCTAGGAGATCAAAATTTGAAGATTACATCAATTTTGGTGATATTTTTGTGCCTTAGATAGCAACACAAATTTCAGAGCTTTGTCAGATTATTCACAGGTTTAAATCATGCACATGGTATGAGCCATACTTAGTGTAGACTGGGCATACATGACTTTCTGTGCAATATAAACTTTGAAAGCAACGGTGTTTGCAGAGGACTTTCCATGGAGATAAGAAGGGGGAGCCCAAAAAAAATATGAGAAGCAGCAAAGATGCGACTTTTTTTACCAGAAAGATCCTATATTATTTCAAAATGTTACAATTTTTTTCAACTTTTGTCTTCCAGAGGGGAATTGGCAACCCTCCACTCCACTGACCCATTCTTTATTTTCAAGAATGTAGTCTTTATTTTGCAGAACAAATAAGCTAATCATAACTTGCCTGGTTCAAAGTCACAAGATATTGATTATTACAAACGTTTTATCCATTAATTAAAAACATAGCAAATATGGCTATGTTCTATAAAAGACAAAGTAAAATGAGTTTCAATTTTTCTATTTTTATCATGGGCTTCGTATGAGATGGTGTCAGTTTTTGCAGAAACCACAGGATCCACTAAATTGACAACTAAAAACCATTAGCTAACACATACAGATGTTTTAATTGCATAAAAGGTAAAGCACTTCTAGATTAACATTACGAAATCTTTGATCAGCTTTTCTAGTGAAAGTGATGTGGAGACGTTCCGTTTCATTTCTTCCCCACTGGTATACCTTAGTTATAAATCTCTCAAAAATTGAAGAAAAGTATGTCTCATGATGAAAGTTCTTAAGATGCTGTGTTCTTAATACAACTTCAATATCAACATTGAAAGTTCTCATATATAACATGTATACAAGCTATGCTTTATTTCCTAAAACTGTTCGACACAGTGGCGTCACCTCACAAAAACGTAGAGGAGGGACGCAGAATATATTTTTCCCAGTATGTGAGCATAATTTTGCAGTTTTTTTTTTAAATGAAGATTCAAAAAAAACATTTTCTAATGAAAATACCCAAAAAAGGTACTTCAAAATCTAGGGACGCCTATGTTCCTCCAACCCTTCACATGGCATCCCTGGCAGCATGTACTGATTAAAACTATCATACTTGGCTTCAAAATGTAACAATTACGTCACTGCATTCCATCATTATTTATAGTCACTGTGTAAACACATGGGTGAAGACAAATTTCCCAATCCCAAAACCTCTTCCTTCTCATAAAACATTCTCTAGCTCAACCTCTTTCTTAATTGCCACTCATTATGACAGAGATGAAATCCATGACCAATGAAACTTAGAGGCCTGTTAGTGCCTGGTCTGTTAAGTTCAGTAGTCTTAAATTTTAAGTGACTACACACACATAAGGTACCAGAAGGTGGCTCAGAAGTGGTGGACACTTCTGAAAATCCGCCTGCTCAGTTCATTTGGCTCAAATAGTCTGCCCCTTAAGTTTCAGGCAGATCAAAGGTTGGTAGAAAATCATCATTCTCATGTCCCATTGGTCCAGGGCACTTACCCAATAAATTTCAATCCAATTGATGAGAAAAAGACCCCTTTACATCCCTGCAGAAAAGTCAATGATTAAAGGGGTCTTCAGATGCCCAAGGGTCCATTTTTGTCCCTGATCATACAAAGAAAAAAATTCTTATAAGAGAATTTATATAACCATCATCAGTGTTGAAAAACACCTTTTTCAGTATTTCCATTAACAATTTTCTTCTATAAAAATCTAAAATTACTGCCATGGAATTGGAAATGTCTTGTGTAAAAGTATTGTGCAAATGCATCTTCATCAAAAGCAAATGGGAAAAATCCCCCCAACGATTTCGTTCCCCCCCATGCTCTGAATTCCACACTTTTTGTAAACAAAAAAAAAAAAGAAAAAGGAAGTTAGACCCCACCAGGTTCCTAAATAAACTGAAACCGGCAGGGTAGAAAAAAGGGAAAATATCTATGTTAGCTACACAGCAAAAAAAAAAAAAAAAAAAAAAAAAAAAAAAAAAAAAAAAAAAAAAAAAAAAAAAAAAAAAAAAAAAAAGTTGCCTACAATGTTTCGAAACACATAATTTACCATGAAACCAATCTAAGGAATCAAAGAATATAAACAGTCTCAAGGTCCAAAACAGGAAAAATGAAATAAGATGAAAACTCTAAAACTTGACAGTAGATTGCAATAATTTCCAAAATGAAGTAACTGACAAGTGCCCAGATTTCACCAAAGATTGCCCCTATTTTTATTTATTCCAAGAAATTCATCTGCAAGTGTTACAAGAATTTATAACAGGCTGGTGGTAACACACTTTATATTTATTTTAAATCTGTTGTGTGCAAGCAATGTGCTAAGTATAAGATAAGAAAATGTAGATAAAAATTATTATCACCACACAACTTCTTAGTCATTACTTTAAAAACTAAAGAAGTTATCTTCACTGATAATTAATTTGGCAGCATGTTTATTTGCTCAAAAAAAAAAAAAAAAAAAAAACTGAAAACAAGATGAGGACCAAACTGTAAATATTTGGGCTATTACATGATAAATGCAGATGAATTTCTTGGTAAATGTTTGGAAGACTGGTACAATATAGAAATTGTACAAACTTTTGACGTTTATGGGGAACAAGGACCTCAGAACAGTCCCCCTCGTCCCATACGTCCTGAATCAGAGATCCTGAAAGTTTAAACTTAAGACTGTTTACAAGGATTAGGACGGATTTTACCCATAAAAAGAACTAAAATTAGGCAGATTTTCAAGTTATAAGATTAAGATCCTTCCTACCCACCCCAAATTTTAAAGCTAAAATGTAATCATAAAGCTGTTGTTTTAAAGCTAGAGCTTTAGTTTTTTTTTACTGGACATTCCAATTTTACAATAAACATTTAATTTTGCTTTAACATTTAAGTTCTCAAGAAGAAAGACAGATATTTATAAACTTAATCCATAGGGTCAGTCCATGCTAAATTCAATTCAATGCTAAAACTGTTTTCCAACTGTATATTCTCAGAACATTGTGAATTTTGTATTCTCATTGTGGGCTATGAAATAAACGTATGCGCCAAGTGTCATGTTTTTCTCTCATGTATCTTTTGAGTGTAAAACAATATTTTTTTTTTAAGTACAGATTTTGGTAAATATTAGGCTACAATCTTTAAAAAGAAATTTATATGCTGTTGATTGGCTCTGACCTTAAAACACATGCAACATTTCAACTTGTCAATCTGATGCCTTTGTAAGTTGCTACCAGATATGCACCAAAAGGTCACCAGCATTCCAAAAGCAAGGACATCAGGTGGGGTACTTGGCAATCATTCCAACTTAGCAATATATATATATATATATATATATATATATATATATATATATATATATATATATATATATATATATATATATATATATATATATATATATATATATATATATATATATATATATATATATATATATATATATATATATATATATATATATATATATATATATATATATATATATATATATATATATATATATATATATCATTGAATATCTAAGAACCTAAGCTGTTCATTGTTTAAGGGTTATTATTAAAATTGTTCAATCTGAAACCCTAAAGTAATCAATTAATTTACCAAGGCATCTTTTTGGATTTACCAATGATCCTATTTTCAATATTGTTAGTTCTGAGGATCTAGTGCCATTTGCCAATGATAGCTGACAGCTGGATAAAGTGAAGCAAAACACTTTGAGCAATAAATAAGTAATTAGATTTGTTTTAAGGTAGTTTTCCAAATTTCTGTTAACCATTTTCCAATGTGGAACAAGGTACTACTTTAAGGTTCCTTTAGAGGGCTATATTAGGCCCTCTAAGAGGTACTCTAGTGGAACAAGGTACTACTTTAAGGTTCCTTTAGAGGGCTCAACATAAATTTGCAAAGAAGCATTTTAGATAATAGGAACAAGTCTAAAAAGATGCATTCAATGGCAATGGGTCTTGTGGTCTCAGCCTGGACCATGTGAGTCTTCCCATATAAGTACCAATATGATACACAGCAAATTTTAATTAATACTTTCTTCCCTTTAAGTGCATAGAAAATAGTAGATAAAGCAATTCAAGAGAGTTCAACAAACAAAACAGGTTCCTTCAATAATTGTCAATGTTTGTTTCAATTCGTATTTAGGCATCTATTTTGTATACTTTTGAATTAAATACAATCAAAGGTTTTCAAAAAAGAAGTGTCCTTTTAAAATAGCAAACTTAAACTAAAAGTCACAGATGTAAGTAAACAAAGAAAAAATGTTTTCTGCCCTGTAACCTCAATAAATATTTTGATTTAAGCCATTTTTGTTGACATTTTGAAAAACAAAAAAGACCCTGTTTGGGATACCAGGGCAGCCATAGCCTTGAGGAGTCATAAAAACAGGGATGCAATTGAAGAGAAACTAGGATATTCCTGACAACAAAAAAGGACCAATATGGACCTGGTCTGTTTTTTTGTTTTTTTACAGTATAAAAAACACAACATCACAATCATTATTCACATCAATCATTATTCTGAAGAAGATTTGGATCCTGTAGCTTAGAAAATAATTCTCCATTCTTCATGAGACTAAAATTACAAAAATACTACTGGGCTAGTGTATTGACATAGGTTACTCTTGCAAAAAATCGACTTTTCAGCACCTGAGAGCTGCTTTTGGGACCTTCTCCAGCTTTATTAGCAGTCAGGGATCTAGTTACAGTGATAAATTACATATTACTGTTAGTAAAGCCCTAGTCTTAATTGTATACCATTAATCACACTGGGATGATTGTTGTTGAAAAATAAACAGTTCACAATACAAATCATTTCCATTTAAATACAGATGATGCTCTAGCCTTTACTGAATTTAGCTTCACTTTGTTTGGGGCTTTATCTGTTTACATTAAAAAAAATTATGTGGGGTTTCAATTTTTCTTTCACAGTATTTTCAGTTTTTAAAGTTTAAATTATATAATATTACTCTTTACTTTTCTTTAAAAAGTAATTCTTTAAAGTAATTTTTAAAAAAAAGTAATTTATTTTCTCAGAAAATCTTTTTTTTCAATTAATTTTAGAAAAGGAAAAATGACTGCTAAAACAACAAGCATTTGAACAAAAAAATTTTTTAACTTATTTAATCAGTCTTAGCTAAGCTTTTTTAGAATGATAGCATCAGTTTGACTCATTTGCAGATTTTTTATGCTTAGAAAAAGTTCTTTTTAACTAGAAGTTTTTATATTGTTATTCATTTGCTGAAAATAACAGTTGAACATTGAGCCAAATCAGTTGGTTATTTTATATTCTAGTAACTTTACAAAACTTCCCATTTCCACATGTGATCTTTCTTTTAGAATTTTAAACAGTAGTTGAGGTAGAAAAATAAAACTTTATGAACAAATCCAGAGCCTAAATTATACCTTGGTCTTCTGATGAATAGCCTCTCCCCTACCCCCACTTCAGGCATTGACCTTAAATGAACTTTTGATAAGTATATGCTTTGAGCTTAGAACTTTGCTGAATCCTTATTTATAAAGTTTTAAAGAATTCGTAAAAATAGCTCTTGTATGCAAAATGCTACACCAACATTGGACTTGTGCACAAGACTCCAGGTGTACATACTTTATATTGCCATAAATTATAACCCATGAATTTAAATTACATGGTCTCACCCTTCTGCTTATTATAGATTAACTTGTTATTTATTTTTTCTGTTTTTATAATTTTTTCCCTTCTATTTTTTGTTCTTTTTGTAGTAGCATACCCTTGCAAGCAATGCTTTTGGTGTGCTACCAATTGATTTCGTCTCTGTTATTTTTTTGGATAATAAATTGCTATTACTACTAAAAAAAAACAAAAAAACTATGAACCAGAACATGTTTATTTAAAGCCAAAATAATCTTTTTAGGTGCTATCTCTGCCCTTTTCTCCTCAAAAAGACACTGACCATAGAATTTTGACAGACTTCGTTTTATAAAATTGAAAACTTTAGTAACAGAGATACAGCCCTAAGTAGATCCAGCAACTATCTTTATCATTCCTCCTTTGAATAATTTGTAAAAAGGTCTTAAAATAAATAAAAATTTAAAATGGATTGAAATCCTGCTTGAATTATTGGAAATATGTTTTCAAAATTAAAGTAAAAGAAAAATAGATTTGAAAAATTGAATCCATAATGAAACTTTTCACTTTATTCTCTTACCAGTAAAGTTATTTCACACAATTGTGGATGTATTTTAATTTTGACTGAAGTTTCATTATTTTGTTGTTTTTTTTTCAAAGAAATTTGAAAATCTCCCTTTTTTCATAGAGGCTAGGATAAAGCAAGGATACAGCTTAGATCCTGCTCAAAATAATTCAAATGTGCTCTCAAAAACAAAGGCCCTAGAAGTTCAAAGTGAAAGCAAAAGGAATAGAACTTTTTTCTTTGCCTACATGATGACATGTTTATCTTTACTAAAAATTTTGCTTGCAGTAAATTTTTAATTACCAGTTAACATTGTTTGTCTCCTATAATAATGGTTACACTGGATCAGATTAAACTGAAAGCACAAATAAGAACTTACTGAATAAAGCTTTGCAGCAAAAATGAAGTAAGAATATTATGGAAGATTTAAAACACAATCTCCAAGAAATTGAAGATAGAAACCTAGTCCTATCTACAGATAGGAATGAAGCAGACACATAAACTAGAAAACATCTTCCCGGAGCACAATTCATGCTCTGGGTTCACTCCTGTATTTTTCATACACCTGATTCACAGGATTCATACTGTTGCTAGCAACTGCAATTTAAGGTAATTTAACTACTTTCCAAAATAGTAGTCTATTGTCTGGAATTTTACCATAGCTTGAAAATACCTCCCAAAGGCATCTACTTTACAAGATTGAAAAACTGGCATCTATAATTTGCCAAAATATATTCTATGACTACTCCTGAACACTAATTTGACAGTACAGTATATCTTAAGATAAGAATGTGTCAGTATATGATTTTTTTTTTCATCCACAACAAAACATGTCATAGAATTTGCACAAAGGTGTACAAAAAGTATTTTTGTATGAAGTTTAAACAGGGATGCCATTGAGGATGCATGGAAGCTAGGATACCCACATCCACCCAAACATTCAGTCTGTGCAATTTTGTATTGTCAATCATCCTTTGTACATGTGTGAATCTATTCTCCTTAGCAATGTGTTTTTTTAGTTTTGGTGAATTTAAGACCAATAACCATGCTTCTCAAATTTGACATTAAGGCTACTGAGAAGTTTGTCAGGAGTTTTGAGGCTATTGCTAACCAATAAGGCTACATACCACAACAGGTAGTGAAATACAATAAAATTGATTTTGTGAAAGAAAATGAAAAGAAGAGCCAACATCACCAAAAAGAGAAGATGTCAGGCAAAAATCTCAAGAACAACAGGTTGACATTAGTCCATTATGTTAATATTAGTGGTGACTGTAGAATCAAAAAATCATTGGTTTATTATTTTGACAATCCTAGGGTCCTTAAGCATAGAAGACATTAAAAGACAAACTCATATGCTGTGCCAATAGCAAGACTAGGAGAACTTGTCAATAATAGACATAGGTAACTTGCCAGTTCTTTGCAGAATGGGCAGATCTTATGTTTTATCTACTTTTTATGATTACCTTATGGAGAATAACCTCTACTTGAAGTGTCTTCTGCTTTTAGATAATACTCCTGGTCAGGTCTTAAAGAGAAGTTTAGAAGAATTTAGTTTCTACTAGCAAACATAACATCTATCACCCAACCCATGGATATTTAAATTATTTCTAACATGAAGAAAATGCACATAAAACTACTTTCTAAATTGTGTTTCATGGTGACTGAAAATGCTAACCTCATATTAGCCTACATGACATTTAGAAGGACCAATTCAATACTGATCTACCTTAAACTAATTGACATTCACTAGGAAAAGGTTATCATGATAACCCTGAGCTTGCTTGGAAAAAACTGTGGTCTATTTCTTGTGCTGATTATGACTAGTGGATTCAAATGGGAACAGAACTATACATTGAAAGCAGACTGTATCTCTTTCCTATTTTATGGTAGCTGAAACATTGTGGAATAGGAAAAATGATGAAAATTTTTTTGAATGAATATTGTGTTTTGATTGTTGCCTATGGATTATATAACTTTAGCAAAATGAATTTATAATTAAATTGTAAGTTTGAAACCAATATGTTGACTCAAAAACTTTAGATACAAATTATCATTTTCAAGAGTTCAAAAAGGACTTGAAACTGAATTTGTAGCAAAAGCAATTATTATATTTAGAAAGATACCCTTTCTGAGATAGCAAGAAGTCAATTAACTAGAATTTTACCATTCATTTCTTACACAAATATATGTTGCAAGTTAGACTTATTTGGATTCATGAAATTCTGACTCTATGGATATATCTATTTCTTAGCTATCTCATTAGTGAATAAATTCAAAATTTTACCTTAATTATAATCAAAACAGGCTATAATTTCAGAATTTATTTTTAGTCCAAGTACTGGGGGTTATATCCAAGGCTCTGCTTCTCTGAATGTTCTACCTAGCAAACCTAGGCAGCTTTCAAAGATAATAAAAGGCCCATCATCTAGAATCTTACCAAATACATATCTAGTCATGTAGATTGGGCTACAACATAACTAATTTAAAGAAACTTATTAAGCTTTGCTGGCCATAAATTCATAAGTGTCTTTGGTGCCTAATCTATGAGAGATAAAGGCAAAATGGTTACTTAAAACATGCATTTATGTTTAATAAGAAAACTTACATATTCTCGGTAATAAGTTAGACGAAAAAGAGTGTTTATTTTGCCAAAAATAAGTGATTATCCTATAATTCTCAGAAGCTACAGAAGTGTGACATCCGGGTAATCGATCAGGAAATTCTTTACCATAGTTGTCGCTGCGAACGATTTTCCAAGGCATTTTTGTTTTCGGCGAAGCTGCCAGTTTGCTGCAAGAATTACAAAATATAATTTATTTTATACTTTTTAAAAATTCTTCCGCTGAAAATCGTTCACTTTAGTGGCTATTTAAAAATACGGTTTCCTCATGAGATAGTTAATTTTATTTGCAAGGTCATTTTAAATATAGGCATTACAGTCGTGTCATTAGACGGGGCTGGCTGAGGCTATAGTTCCGCCCTAACGTTCGGAGGGGCCCTGAATGAGTTGTCATAGTTTCTATTGATTTGATTTGGAGTGTGGAAATAATTATGTGTGAAAGTGTTCTCAATTAAAACAAATTCGTTTCTAATAGAGCTGTATTTCACAATAATGTATTGTGAGCTTCATTCTCAAATATACTTATTTATTATTCATATTTCAAATATCGCGACACAGTTTTATTGCCTTGTTGTTACAGCCACGGTGATCGAATTTCATGACAAGAAAGTAATTCACCCAGAATCCGCAGTAAAATTATACATTTGGTGACGTACTAGAAAAGTGATCCTCTATATATATATTTATATATATTATATGCTCTATTTTTCTGTGGGTCTGTTTTTGAATCTGTTCCGACTCTTTTCTGAGTCGTGTTTGACTCAGGTCTTCACAGTTTCTGGACTTTGCAAATAAACACAATTTTGTACAGCAAAGGACTTTTTGCCTGTGCCATCCATGGGGGGGGGGGTCATTCCCCCCAATAATTTGGGAAACATTACTAAGTAACTTCAAAATTTTTGCTTGTTTCAAGTTTCAATTTCGTTCTTTGTTTTGAGCAGATATATTTTTTATTTAATTGATCTTCATTTTTAATATGTATATAAAAGAAATGCAAAAGAGGTCACTTCCGATTTACGCTTCTGAATATGTTCAACCTTAGTACATCTAATCTATCTACTTAGTAGATTAGTAATATCCCTGTCATCAAGTAAAAAGGTTGCCAAATGTACTATACTTCCTATTTCACTACATTTCCTTGGGTCACATTGTTTCCCCTGATAGGTAAAAGTCTTTTACTTCCTTAAATCTATTACTTCAATATAAGATTGTATTGTTTTAAAACTTTCAAAATGGATGTGAATACATCCTCTACCTCTATAAATAGGACAGAAATGGAATCACAGAAAAAAACAGAAATCATTGAAAAAAGGACATTAAAACATGAAAAGAAATTATCAAAAAGAAAATGTGTTTTAGTACTTTTTGTAATAATGTTTGTGTTGTAGCTAGATAGGTCAAATCGGTTGTAGTTTAGTCATAAGAGTTTCTACAGGGAGGGTTCAGCCCTAGGAATCATTTAACTGTTTTAATTTCTGCTTCCGATATTTAAATCAAAACTCCAATATAGCTCCAAATTCTTTTAATTGTGACTGAAATGGAAAGTGAGCACTGATAACGTTCTATTCCCTACGTTTTGGATTCACACACTAGCCCATAAATGTAGAACTGTCTCTATGTACAATACCATGCCAACTTCTTGCTATTTTTGCATTTCTAAATATTTCTTTTAACCAGCTCAAAATAAAAGAATTTACATAAATGTTCTAAGAATTAATACTGTTATTAATCGCATTTCACATAATGCCAGTGCTACTTGTGTGACATTTATCTCTGCGTCAGCATACTGTAATCACTGCTTAATTTATGTTTGTTTTATGTGTGTGCATTGTTTATTTATGTATTTTGTAATATTTTTTAAATAAATCTTTGCTAAATAGTAGCTTTTCTTCGTTATTGCTTGAAGAAAAATGTCCTATTGAAGACTTAGGGAAAGCGGGCTACCTTTACTTTTTAACCACTTAGTACATCCCCCCCCCCAAGGTCAAAGAGCGTTTATTTGGTTCCTGGATAGGGATAGCTGGGCTGCTAAGTATTCTGTAAATTATTAATTTAGAATAAGTCTGTCCTTAGGTTTAGCGATGTAAGATGGCCAAACTTTCGGTTCCTTAACCAGTTCTGTAAAAAAATCTTTGCCCAACTCTCAACTTTGATGTGTTTTATAACGTTATTAAAAATGTAACTTGCATAAATTTTTATTGGTTTTAACAGGCTAATGGAATTAATAAGGAGTGGAGCTCCTTAATTACTATCTTCGGCTAATAACTAACTTAATAAAGCAAGGGAAAGGAGAACAAGAAGAAAAAGGTATTGAAAAGATATTTTATTCCCATCAAAGCATTCTTATCGTAACACAAGAACAGAAAGTGAAAACATTCATAGCAGTGAAAGAAACTCAACTTTGACTCAATTGATTAAGAATCATGATCCAATAAATGGTTCAACATCAGCTTTGCTCATATTTGTGATGGCCCCTTTCAACAGACTTGATTTTTCCTTAGACTAGCGGGAGAAAATTTGGAACACAATCATCAGAATTTTCAGACGTCTTTAAAACACATTTAGGCTTGTAATTTTCACAAGTTTTCTAACACCCCTTTCTCCAAAGGTGGTTTGAGAGGAAAAGGGTTGAGGGGGCACTCACCCGGACGCAGAAATTTTAGGGGCACAAATTTACAATCTAAAATTTAAAATCATTTTGTAGTTTTTAAAATTTATCGCTATTAAAATAAAGTGGAGGCTGTAATTGGCAGTAAGATGCTTACTGTGATACTTTTATTATTATGCTACTTAATAGTTACTGAAAGTATAAGTAAATTGAAGAGGCCAGAACCACCACTGATTTCTCCTTAGGGATAACCCATACTCATTGACTATCTGGAGATAGATTCCCTTTTGCATCCCCCCCCCCACCAATGAAGATACTGAAGCTACGCTCCTGCTTTTTGCGTTCCTAGTAGCCGCTGATGTATTATTATCTATAGACGCCGGACCGTATGGGATTTTGCAAGTTCCTTGTGCTTTTCTTCTTTGTTTCCAGTCAACATGTTAAATTTGAAATTTGATTTCATTCAAAATGGGTATTGCATGATGTCAGCTTGGCGAAGTGGCGCTGGCTACCGATCTGTATCGTCGGGTATTTCATGAATTTTGTTTCTTGAATTGTCTTGAAATTTAGCTTCTTGAATTTTGATTTCAGGAAAGATGATAGAAATATTTTATATAAATGGAAAAATTCAAAGAATGAATAAGAATCTTAAAGGACGGGGCTAAGTCTAACACCAAAGATCATAACAAAACGAGAACATGAAAAAAGACAGGATTTGTTAATGAGAGTTAAAAAGAAATTGTACCAACAATCAAAGACCAAACATTTTGACTTTATAAACGAAAGTTTATATCAAGCAGAGGAGGGGGGGCTTAAATACAATCAACTTATAAAAAAAGGTGAGAATAAGATAAAAAAACATAACAAATAGGAGGTATACAGGAACAATCCGAGCACTGAAAGAAAAACTTGACCTATCAGTTGATGTCAATTCAAGAAAATTTACGAGGGAGAGGGGAAAATTTACAGTTCATCCTCCATAGGCGGCCAACATTTGTTCTTTTTTTCAATTTTTCTGTGAAAATACAAACCAGTATCATTAGTGGCCACTTTTCAGGTGGGTAAACCCGTATTAAAGCATTAAAGCAATTACACCGCATACAATTTACATTAACTGCCATGCTCGTAGACTCAACGTTGTGTTGGGTGATTCCATTCAGAACTTGAGATGAATGACATTTTTCTTCTCCATTCTTTAAGAGCTGTAATGTTTTATCGCGAATGGCAATACACGCTACAATCCTTTTTTTAAAAGCTCAGAAGGCCACTGGTACAGCTGTTCTCCACCTGGAGAAATCCTCTACTAGATGATGTACATGATGGGCATACTGGAATAGATCAGTGAACAAAGGAGTGAATAGATACAGCTATATTTTGGCTGTTTTATCTATTACCAGAACATCTAGTGACGGGAAATGGGCAGTTCAGGCCCAGAGACTCGCAACTAGACTTCATGCATTTTACTTCATGTTTATGCCCCATCTAACGAAAAAAATGTTTGTGCCACGAACTCTGTCGGAGCAGCTATGGGCAGTAGACCTAATTTTCTCTAGAGGTACTAGTCTTATAATAGGTACGCGAGATAAAATTATAGACATGCGAACTGATGATGATTTTGATGAAATCTTTCATAAAGCAAAAGAATTTTCTCATGAGTGTGGCCTCACTGAGGAACCTGCAAAATTTTAATAATTCAGATTCTTCATGTTAAAGACTAAAGCGTGCACAGCAAGTAGCTTCCTGCTTACATGGTTTTGCAACCATGTGAACTTTGGGAAAAAGCAATCTTGCTGAAGTGAAAAAATCAACAAAAATGCTTTCAGATGGGATTGTTTTCTTGTAACCGACAGATTGTACTCCAAGTTTGAAAGCCGCATCATGAGTACTCTTCCATTTTTAGAGTCAATCTCAGCGTTAAATGTTGGTTCGCCGTATTTTATCAGTGCTAGCCGACTAGCTAGTTTAACAGTGAATTACAAAGAAGCGTACATTGACACAACTATGTTGGCCTCACAAATGAATCTTATGAGAAGGTGCATAAACTCTTCGGCCAGTAAGCCAAAAGATTTCTGTGAACTTCGCAATCGTCTGAAGGCGATGTCAATAGCGCACTCAAAGTTTTGAAAATTATGCAAATATTCATTACTCGGTCTGTCGAAGGGACTAGTAATGAGAGATTCTTTTCTATATTAAACCTGATTATAACCTATTTAAGATCAACAATGGGCGAACAAAGGCTCACTGATCTGACGTTGATATTTAGTGAAAAGGCTGATATAAAATTGTTGGATTTCGATGCAATCATTTATATTTTTGGAAAAATGAGAGCTTGTCGGTTCCCAGTGTTGCAATAAAACTGTAAATTGCGTTCTAACTTTAGCTCAGCTTTAATTGCTTCTTATTATTATTCGTCGACGGGAGAGGCCTGTGCTAAGCCACTGTGAAGAAATATTGCTCTTCAAACGACTATAAGCTGGCCACTTTAGGGGCCAACAGAGTTTGCTTGGCCCCCTCCCCTTAGCACAGAGGGAAATGACGCCACTGAGGCGTTATTTTTTCTTGTCCTGTTAATCTATAATCTAATTTCATCTGAACAAGTAACTGTACGCTATATCTCCTTTTTAATTGTTTGCGTTTCAAATATTAGTACACTTTGGTTCATCACATAAAAAAAAAAGAAAAAAGAAAAAAAAAGAACACGACCTTTATTCACATTTCTGAAGAAATACACATTTTCCGATACCAAAACATCCTACTTCCAAAGGTTAAGTTCATCATTTTTCTACTTTTCTAATCTTCACTTTTCAGAACTGATAGATTTTGCCAAGGAGCGAAGGGGACTAGTTTATTTAAGTTTTTATCTCATGGGAAGGGGAAAAAACTTAAATAGTTGGTTTACAAAGCAATGTCAAATAAGTGAATATTATAAAGCCTTACTCATTTAAGTAACTTCGGCCTTTCAGTGAGCAGGGCAAACGGAAGGATTCCTCCAGACGCTCCAAGCATGCTCCAGTGGATGAAGAGATTTCCTTCATTTTTTTCCCCTTTGTTAAGGGAAGAAAATGCTGCTAACTTGGAGCAGCCTGTACTATACTAGCAGAAAGGGCAGTGCAGAAGCCATCAAAACCGACTTTGTTCATGATTTGGCACAGAATGTTTCCAGAATATTTTTTTTCTTCTCTTGGTTACTCGAGAAACAAAAGTCTCTTAGTTACCTTCGCCCAACGAAAAAAACTTGTGACTACTCGTAAAAACTTGTGAGTCTGTAATAGTTCTCTCTTTTTACCGGCTTAAAATTCACACAGAAGATAAAACCAGGCAGAATTTAACTTCTAGCTCCTTTACAGGCTATAAACATTTCACAGAAACGCAGGAAGATTATCCAAGCTTTAAAAAGGCCTTAATTTCTGATATTAAATAAAAAAACAATTTTTTTCAACTGAAAGTAAGGAGCGACATTAAAACTTAAAACGAACAGAAATTACTTTGTATATGAAAGGGGCTGCTTCCTCATCAACGCCCCGCTCTTTACGCTAAAGTTTGACTCTTTCCCTCAACTCTTCTTTTTAAAACAGTAAAAAACTGTTTTAAAGGGTAAAAACTGATTATCCCCCTTTTCTCAACCCCTCCCCCAACCAAAAAATCCTCCTGAAAACGCCTGTACACTTCCCAATAACCATTACTATATGTAAGCACTGGTCAAAGTTTGTAACCTGTAGCCCCTCCCACGAGGATTGTGGGGGAGTAAGTCGTCCCTAAAGACATAGTTATAAGGTTTTTCGACTACGCTGAATAAAATGGCTATCTCAAAATTTTGATCCGTTGACTTTGGGAAAATAATTAGCGTGGGAGGGGGCCTAGGTGCCCTCCATTTTTGGTCACTTAAAAAGGGCACTAGAACTTTTCATTTCCGTTAGAATGAGCCCTCTCGCAACATTCTAGGACAACTGGGTCGATACGATCACCCCTGGGAAAAAAACAAACAAACAAATAAACACGCATCCGTAATCTGCCTTCTGGCAAAAAATACAAAATTCCACACTTTTGTAGATAGGAGCTTGAAACTTCTACAGTAGGGTTTTCTGATACGCTGAATCTGATGGTGTAATTTTCGTTTAGATTCTATGAGTTTTAGGGGGTGTTTCCCCCTATTTTCTAAAATAACGCAAAATTTCTCAGGCTCGTAACTTATGATGGGTAAGACTAAACTTATATATTTAAAATCAGCATTAAAATGCGATTCTTTTGATGTAGCTATTGGTATCAAAATTCCATTTTTGAGAGTTTTGGTTACTATTGAGCCGGGATGCTCCTTACTACAGTTCGTTAACACGAACTGTTTGATGGGCTTTATAATGTGGTTGACTTATGAAAATACGTCACAGAAGGAAACCAATGAGACTAAAGCACACTTCTTTTCACGAAACTTTAGTTAAGTAAACTTTGTTTCCAGGTGACTAAGGCTCAGTTTTTGCAAATTTGTTATGAAGATCAGAACCAAAGTTTCTACTTAAGATGTCGCAGTTCATAAAGTGGGTTAGAGCATCCCTTATCCCGTACAGCATATGTACAAACTCCTGATGACGTGTCACACTAAGTGAAGTGAACTGTGAAATTTACGACGTAAGCCACGTGTGAAAAGGGCAGATGGCTCAGAATCAGTAACAACAACAACAACAGATGTGTCACATTTCACAATTACTGCCTCTTTTGTTTTCTACATAAAATTTCACAGGATTTTTTGGAAAGATTGAATTTTCTTGTTCATATATAACGTCACTTTTCCTCAGCAATCCTGTATTCTCCAGGAGCAGCAGGTGCAACTTATCCGACAACCAATCAAGGCAGTTTCAAGCAGTAATCCTCCTAACTTCTGACGTCATTTACGTCTCATAGAACGCTAAGAACAAGTAATCAGGCTTATCTGATAAGTAATGTTGGAATGCAGTTATAGTTATGCTTTATCGCACTTATAGTTTGTGCCTTTATATGTGACAGTATCTTCAAGTGGAGCATTCTCATATCAAGAGTACTACATTCTCAATATTAATTCTCATATTATATCAATTCTCATAATATCATTCTCATATCAAGAGTATTGCATATCAAGAGTGGAGCATTCTCATATCAAGATTCTCATATCTCATCATATCAAGAGGCGGAAGAGATTCAAACATTGGCCGTTCAGCTTTTCCTCGTTCCATGCGTAGCCTTACACTTTCAATTTATCTCTTTTTTAACAAACCTATATAGCAGATATAGTAGACCTCAGGTATAACCACCATATAGGCCTTTTCTGCAAAATTGTTGAACAAAAATATGTTCTGGCGAGATATTGTTGAACAACAATCGTGTTCTACCGACCAACACAAGTTTTGTTGATCATTATTGTGGATGAAAACGACCCACAATTGAGTTCTTTTCTTCCAATGGTGTTAATCAACAATGAATTCTGGAAAGAAATTGTTTATCAACAATCATGTTCTAGCGAATAACACAGTTGTTTTTCAAGCTTGCAGGTTAAATTTAAGCGCAAAATTTCAAAGATGAATACTACGGAGAAAATTGTTTCTGTTATCGAAATTTTGGAAAACGAAAATAGTTTCATTGCCATAAATCGTTTCATTCATTATTAGCTTGATCACTAGCATAAACTAAGAATTAGGAACATGATTTCTTTTGAATCACCACTGAGGAAATTTTGTCGTGTTTAATTGAAGCTCTCAAAAACTAATGAAACTGTGAGAATTACAGAAAAAAAAACTTGAATTTAATTGAATATAGTAAAACAGTATTCAATTAATTTTGAAAATATTGCAGTTTATTTCGAAAGATAATGAAAACTTGTGTTCTCGCGAAAATTAATGTTGATCCACAATTGTTGACTAACAAATCTGTTCTCGCGTTTGTTGATTATCAATTTGTTCGCCAGAGAAGGCCTTTTGAATCGTTGTTTGTCAGACTTGTTGGTCAAATTTAAGCGGGAAATTTCAAGGATAGATATCATGGAAGAATATTGTTCTAGACTTACAATTTTAGAAGAGAACAAGAGCTAAGAGCTCATATGGCACTTGTGACGAGGCGAGAAGAGCTAAGAGCCAAGAGATCATATGGTATGAGCTCTAACAAAATTCTATGAATCAATAGATTGATTTAACAAGGAAAATAAGAGGCTTAATTCCGGTCAAGATTTAAAATAAGAGCTCTGAGTCACAAAGTCCTTCTAAATATCAAAATTCATTAAGATCCGATCACCCACTCGTAAGTTATAAATACCTAATTTTTCCTCTCCCTTTTGCCCCCCAAATGGTCGAATCTGGGAAAACCACTTTATCAAGTCAAATTGTGCAGCTCCCTGACACGCCTACCAATTTTCATCGCCCTAGCACGTCCAGAAGCACCGAACTCGCCAAATCACTGAACCCCTCCCCCAACTCCCCCAAAGAGAGCGAATCCAGTACGATTCTGTCAATCACGTATCAAGGAGATTTGTTTATTCTATCCACCAAGCTTCATCCCGATTCCTACACTCCAAGTGTTTTTCCAAGATTTCCCCCTCCAAATCCCCACAATGTCAAAAGATCTGGTCGGGATTTGAAATAAGAGCTCTGAGATATGAATTCATTCTAAAAATCAAATTTCATTACGATCCGATCATCTATTCGTAAGATATGAATACTCCAATTTTCATGTTTTCCAAGAATTCCGGTTCCCCCCTCCAACTCCTCCGAATGTCACAGGATCTGGTCGGAATTTGAAATTAGAACTTTAAAGCACAAGATCCTTCTAAATATCAAATTTCATTAAGATCTGGTCACCCTTTCGTAAGTTACAAATACCTCAATTTTCAAAATTACCCCCCCCCCAATTCCACCAAAGAGAGCAGATCCGGTCCAGTTATGTCAGTCACGTATCTTAGACAGGTTTCTATTCTTCCCATCCAGTTTCATCCTGATCTCACCGCTTCAAGTATTTTCTAAGATTTCCGGTCCCCCCAACTGCCCCCCCCCAATTACGCTTGATCCGGTTGAGATTTAAAATAAGATATCGGAGTTACGATGTCCTTCTAAATATGAAGTTTCATGAAGATCCGATCACTCCTTCGTAAGTTAAAAATACGTCATTTTTCTTATTTTTCAGAAATACCCCCCCCCCCCGCAATTGAGCGGATCCGTTCCAATTATGTAAATCACGTATGCAAGACTTCTGCTTATTTTTCCAACCAAGTTTCATCCCAATCCCTCCAATCTAAGCGTTTCCCATCATTTTAGGTCTCCCCACCCCAAACTTCCCCCAATATCACCAGATCCGGGCAGGATTTAAAATAAGAGCTTTGAGACACGATATCCTTCTAAAAATCAAATTTCATGGAGATCCAATCACCCGTTCGTAAGTTAAAAATACCTCAGTTTTTCTAATTTTTCAGAATTAACCCCCCCCCCAACTACCCCAAAGAGAGCGGATCCGTTCTGGTTATGTCAATCATGTATCTAGGACTCGTGTTTTTTTTCCACCAAGTTTCATCCCGATCCCTCCACTCTAAGTGTTTTCCAATTTTTAGGTTTCTCCCTCCCAACTCCCCCCCCCCCAATGTCACCAGATACGGTCGGGTTTAAAATAAGAGCTCTGAGCCACGATACCCTTCTAAATATCAAATTTCATTGAGATCCGATCACCCGTTCGCAAGTTAAAAATACCTCATTTTTTCAGAAATACCCCCCCCCCCCCAACTACCCAAAAGAGAGCGGATCCGTTTATGTCAATCATCTATCTAGGACTTGTGTTTATTTTTCCCACCATGTTTCATCCCGATCCCTCCACTTTAAGTGTTTTCCAAGTTTTAGGTTCCCCCCTCCCAACTCCCCGCCCCCATCACCAGATCCGGTCGGGATTTAAAATAAGAGCTCTAAGACACGATATCCTTCTAAACATCAAATTTCATTGAGATCCGATCACCCGTTCGTAAGTTGAAAATACCTCATTTTTCTAATTTTTAAGAATTACTCCCCCCAGCTACCCCAAAGAGAGCAAATCAGTTCCGATTATGTCAATCATGTTTCAGGGACTTGCGCTTATTTTTCCCATCAAGTTTCATCCCGATCCCTCTACTCTAATTGTTTTCCAAGATTTTAGGTTCCCCCCTCCAACTCCCCCCAATGTCATCAGACCCAGTCGGGATTTAAAATAAGAGCTCTGAGACACAATATCATTCCAAACATCAAATTTCATTAAGATCCAATCACCCGCTGATAAGTTAAAAATACTTCATTTTTTCTATTCTTTGCAAATTAACCGGGCCCCCACTCCCCCCCAGATGGTCAAATCGGGAAAACGACTATTTCTAATTTAATCTGGCCCGGTCCCTGATATGCTTGCCAAATTTCATCGTCCTAGCTTACCTGGAAGTGCCTAAAGTAGCAAAACCAGGACCAACAGAATTGGCGACTGCTATATGTCACTTGGTTAATACCAAGTGCCATAAAAACTAGTTAATTTGCAGTAAAGATTTTATATTTATTGTTGACCTGATCTCTTATCTAAAATAAGGAATGAGAAGGTTATATTCTTTTTGAACTACCAAACCTTTCCCCCTTAAGGGTACTGAAGAAATTTTGTTGTATTTAACTGAAACTTTCAAAAATCTGGCCAGACAGTGAAAAAGTGCATAAACAGTGAAAACTATAGGAGTAAACATGAGTTTAATTGAAAATCATAAAACAATGTTCAACTAATTTTGAAAATGTTTGATTTTGATTTCGAAAATTGTTTTCACGAAAATTTTTGTTGATCTGCAATTCTTAATCAACAAATCTCTTCTCACGATTGTTGGATCCGAATAACTTTGTTAATCAACAATTTGTTCGCCGGAAAAGGCCTTATTTCAAAGTCACGGCACTGAGTTCTTTTTCTTCTTTCATCTGAAGAGAGAAATATGCCTATTGAAGGGCTAATTTGATCGGTATTTAAGTTTTATTGTACACAGGACGCTTGACAGTTTAAGCTTTGAAAAATTCTTTATTTCAGTAAGTAATAACTGCTTGAAAGTGCTGAAAAAACATTTCACAGGGCAAATTACGACACAAAAATGGAGTTCCATCAACCAAGACACTTCGGCTACGATAGTTCATCTGACATTGTGTGACATTTTTCTAATATATTTACAAGTCATCCTTTTAATGAAATACGCTCAATCAGTCCAATCCTATTTCACCCTTATCTTGGTCTCATGAAATTTGTCAATTTTTTTTTTCGAAAAATATCATATATCCTTTTCTAGAATGCATAAACAGTTAGAATTCGCAGTTTTTAGTATCAAAATAGTTTCTTACAGAAACATTCGTTCCCTTAGCAACTGTTCAATAGCAAAAAAAAAAAAAAAAAAAAAAAAAAAAAAAAAAAAAAAAAAAAAAAAAAAAAAAAAAAAAAAAAAGATACGGCATTAGACTTTACAGTCACCGATGGAGAGTGCCACCTGCCGGTAGCGCTTTCGCTCAGTGCCGAGGACAGCGTCAGATAGGGAGTTTGATTGGGGCGGTACATTTTTTCCTTTTTCAGTTCTCCTCCGGGAGGTGGCGCTTTCGCTCAGCGCCGAGGACAGCGTCAGATAGGGAGTTTGATTGGGGCGGTACATTTTTTCCTTTTTCAGTTCTCCTCTGCCGTTTGGATCTCCTTATATCTCCCGTTTCACTATATATTTGAGCAGCGTACCTTCTTTTGAATTACTTCGAGTGAACTATTCCATAAACTGATGTTATCAAAAGAATTTTGACTCAAATTGAATCGCATGTATTAGATAATTCCCTTAAAATGCTAACGTTCCATTGATTTATGTCATTACAGGTACCAATTTACTCTTTAGTAAAAAAGTTTTTGCATAAACTAAGATGATTTTAACAAAGACAAATCTTACATCTACTGATTTCTCTTTATTGCCTTCTGAATTAATTGAAATAGTAATTCTCACTGCAACAACATCTAGAAAAGCTTCCAAATAAATCCGAAAAGTAAGCTTATATACGCTTAACTATCACTTTGCACTTAAAGTCGTAACGTAGCAGGAGTACTTATACTGTCTGACTTAACAATCAACATATGTGATTCTAATGAAAAGTTGTACAAGGGATTTGAACACGTGATCGATGCTTCTTCTTCACTAATATATTTGTGAAATGACTTCCTTAATTTATTTTCTTTACAAATTCTGGATTGTTTGAAAAAAAAAAAAATTCTTAAAAAAAACTAATTTTTCATTCTAAATTCAAAGATGAAATTATTTTTTTCTAGAGCCCATATCTTGCATAGTGACTTATTGGCAGATTTTCTTTTGCCTGAAATATCAAATGTTCTACTAAAGAAAATTTTCGAAAGATCATTCCCAAAAATATACATGTATTTGAATCAAGCATAACATTTGCATTTGAAAATTTCTCTAAAGAAGAGACTCAAACTTAGTTTCCCAACATTCTAAATACCAAAAGAAGATTTTAAAGGATAATTACACACAGAATAGGAAAGATCTAATTTTGCAGGAAAAATTTCTAAATAGAATCTCCCTTTTTTGTAATCCAGCCTTTCCCCCGCAAACAATTTCTTCCATGTATTTTATCCTACATATTCACCAGTGCATTGCTGCTTTTTAGCTAAACTTACACAAAAATAATATAAAGACATTCTGACCATTCAGAGCGTATTTAACATTCTCATGAGAAGAGCAAACAATCGCTTTCCGAACAAACTTTTTTTTATATTTCAAATTAGATTAGGGAGCTAGGAAAACGAAAATTCCCGGAAACTTCCAGGGTGAAGTTCTTGGAGAATTGACAATGAAACTCTCAGGCATCAGCTTAAATATCAAGTTCTAAAAATATATAAAAGTTTCGTTGATTACTAATCTTTAAAATGTCAAAGAAAGTGTTTATGGAAAATAACTATTTCTCTAAGCAACTTCTTGCAGGAAAATTTATATTTATAGTTACGGATGTGTTCTAGTATTTGAGGGAGGGTTGGAGAGTTCCCAGCCTCTATGCCACTTACAGAATATAGCATGTTTTCCCCCAGCAAGTGCGAAAAGCGCAATACATACGCACAATATGGGAAATTATCTATTTGTTTCTTTAAGGAAATAATTTAATACGACTTTATCAAACGCTACTAGCCATTTTAGCTTGTGGTGTGGCTAAAAAATAAATGTCATCCGTTGGGGGGAGGGGGGGGGGTTGCAAAGACAAGGCATGGTCTAAAAATTATTTTGGGCACATCTACTCTAGCACATCCTACTTAAAATAAATTCTAGTTTTACTGTCAATACATTCAAAATATTCAATGTTAGAATTTACCCCCCTTCCCTTAAAAAAGAAAAAAAAAGAAAAACAAGCCTAATTTGACTAATTTCGAGCAATTGACTAAGTACTTTAAGTGAGCACTATAAAGCTGTATGAAAATAAAATAAATAAATTCAGTAACAAACTATTCCTCTTTCTTTCTGCGAGGAATCAAAAAGCGACCAAACAAAGGTAAAACAAGATCTAAAGAAAGAAATAAAATAGTACCCGAGTAATACAGATTACTATAAACGGGCAGCCATTTTTCACTCTTAAGCAGCACGAACGGCGTAAGGGCATAGCCTAGGAACAATATAAAGTAAAATTTTAATAGGATATAAGTAGCTATTTTCACTGGTTTTTGGCTAAGAAAGTTTTGTAGTCGAGGATTCTTCGAAATGATGAACTCAGCCTAAAAATGAAAAAAAACAAAGTTTAGTAAAAAAAAAAAAAGAAAAGATGGAAAAAGAAGTAAAAGGAAATTAGAGAAGTGTGTATAGGAAAAGCCAATTCTACACTAACTGTCTATCGTTATAATAAATACATTTGATTAGGCACATACGAAGGCATCATTGAAGGTGCGGGGAGGGGTACACTCGAAAACCAAAGAAAAGAAACATGCTAAATTCCGCGAGAAAAGAGCGCAAACAGATCTTTGAAAATTATTGAAGGTAGAATACATGTTCTGTACCATGACATTAAGTTACAGAAACAAAGATATTCAGTTTTCTTCTTTCTGTCTTGCAGAAAAAAAAACCCCTATTAGTTAGTAGTGTTACGTTGAGGCTCGTTTTTACTTTTTTTATTTATTCATTTTATTATTATAATTATTTTTTTCTCACTTTTATTATTATGAGTTCAGGAGAGATTGGTAATCTTATTTTTATCTGTTTGTATTTAGTTATTGATAGTAAGAGAATTAGTAATATATGTGCCAACCCAGTCGCAAGTGCTTTTTGTTGCTTTCTTGGGGCGGGCACTGGCAGTTTAGTTGAATGTATTTTTTTAGTTGTAAATAAAACTGAACTGGAACTTACCTTTTCACTTACCTGCTTATAAATTTGTGTATAATACAATTAGTTTTGATAAAAAACATATTTCAAATAAAACCAAATAATTTATTGTAAGAATCTCATAGGCATGGCCGAAGCATAGTATCTTTTAGTCAACAAATTAATCATAAAATAAAGCACACTAAATCTTTTGTAAAAGACACTATATATAAAAGATGCTTTATTTTCGTTTCTTTCTTATGTTTTTTTTCACTGAATATATTCGATTTTTTTTGTCGTTTTTATGAATGATTTAAGCTAAAATTTTACAAAACATGTAACTTGTCCAATTTTGAAAATACTAATTTAAAAAGATCACAAACAAGGAATTTAGAAAAATTTAAACATCTACACTACTACCATTTAAAGAATGAACTTCAAAAACAAATATATCAATTTGAAAAATGTTCAAAATTTTTATATGGAAACATTATTTTAATGTTAGATGCAATTAGAGCAACCCTCGCATAAAAAGTTTTCGTATTTTCCACTCAATAACACCCACATCAACTGTGACCTATATCCCGATACAGATGCAACAAAATATGGGTTGAGATTCAAGATCCTGAAAAAAAAGCAAATACCTTAATCCAGGTAATTTTACCGGCCATTTTAAAACTTCGAAAATAAATAGATATTAAGAGGTGAATTGACTCTTCCCCTAATATCTGCGGACCCCTCCTTTTTTTATGAATAAGGAGATTTTTCAAGTCATCTCTGAACTGCCCTTACGCAGAAAGTATTGATAAATTTCATGTCACCATTTTAAAAGTCGTCAACATTTCTCAACTAGAAAACTAAAATTTTGGCCCGCTTTTCAAGATTGAAGACCACTGTTTGGTCATACCATTGATGGATCAGTCTATAATCTAAAGTGGCCAAAATACTGTGACCACTACCTGTGATCTAAAAAATATCCATAGCCACTTCCTGTGAATCTAAAGTGAACACTACCCGTGATCTATTCAGTGGCTTTTCGATAAGCACACACTGAAATTTTTCGTAAGTGCTTTTTCGCACAACTTCAAAGAAAAACAAAATGAACGTAATAAATCAAACACTGACAAAATTTTAAATTGTTGCCCTGAGAAAAACTGACAATAACACCAAAAAAAGACGCCAGCATGAGAGGACACACTTCAGTGAAGGGGGGAAAGTCAAACATTAAAATATGTTTTAGTTACATTATAATAAATTCATATTTTCGCATGTAGGGTCGACAGCTAAGTCATTGCCGATTTTGTAAATAGAACAAAAATCTTGTATTTAGTTACATAGAATAAATTTAGTTCTTAATATATTTTTCATTATTATTTATAACACATTTAACTGGATTATTTATACATTTTTGTAACATTTCACATAATCTTTTAAATAGATATGTTAACAACTTTTATATACAGAAAATACGCGATGATTTAGTTGCCAAACTTGTAATCCCCCCGTTTTTTAAGCCTCAATCTAGAAAATATTGAGCGTAAATATTATGTTAACGTCAATGCTTCAACCTACAATTTGTCATTCTAAAAGTTCACAAATATGTTACATCGGATTTTTATTATGATCTATTCATTGTAGTTATCTACAACATTGCATAGGCGTATGCTCGATTTTAATAGACAAATCCCCAATTTTTGGCTTCAATTAAAAAACAAATCCCATTTACTGATAATGAACAAAGAGCAGACAATGGATTATTATAAATAACTTATGTAAAAAAATAGATCAAACTATATATTGAATCTTGTGAAAAATAAAGTGTATATGCAATCTTAACCCCATCTAAGAAAATACTTTCTACCATAAAGATGAAATTTAAAAATCAACAAAACCTTACATCTTTTTCCCATTTCAATATAATGAACTCATTGAAAAAGGTTACATAGTAGCCACTATGCCAGCCATGCCATGTCGCTAGGAATGCTAAGGTTATCACTTGAGATGCCATTTTGTTGCCAAGGAATCGACATCTTTTGTACACATATCTGAAGAAATAGAATATAATATGATATCTTATTCACTACAACATCCAATGAGAAGAGAAAACTACAAAGAGATGGAGCTTCGACAATTGAACATGGGAAGATAAGGACCAAAGACAACTAACGCCACTGACAGTGCAGCGTCTAGCTAGTGTATTAAAGAAGCAGAAAATTGCAAATGAAATTAGATATTTGATAATATTAATCTGCAATGCAATAGGATTAAAGCTGAATTTTTACTAGTGATATTTAATCAGCATTAAATATTTTCAACAGTTATTTGGACTCAAAATCTAGTATGCACAAATAAGGCATTGGTTAGCATGGGAAAATCCTGCTAGGCCAAGCAGGTTAGTTGACTTTGAGATGGCTGTCCTTCAGTTAAATTATGTAGCAGTTTTGGGTTAAATAGTATTGCGAAATGCTAGATAGTGATGGTGATAGGACCAGTTACCATTCTTATCAGTAGGCTATACTATTTGTACAATTCTTTGTACCATTCTTATCAGTTGGCTATACTCTTTGTACAATAGCTTTAAGTCAGCATGAGTATACCAATACTGAAAAAAAAAAGAATTAAATGATCCAAGGAGCTACAGAAAAAAGTAGCAACAAAAATTCCCAAGTAGTAAGTACTACTTCAAGGTCAGCACAATAAAATGTAAGAAGACGTCAACAAATAAAACCAATCTTCAAAATAACGAAAAGAATACTGCTCGTCGGATTTTAGATAAGCATTTTGTTGCAAAAATGAACACCATAAATAGATTGTTCATATACAATAATGATTGTTCGTATACAGCATGAGTATATCAATACTGGAAAAAAGAATTTGATCCAAGGCGCTACAGAAAAAAGTAGCAACAAAAAATCCCAAGTAGTAAGTACTACTTCAAGGTCAACGCACTAAAATATAAGAAAACATCAAGAAATAAAAAACAATTGTCAAAATAACTGCTCATTGGATTTTAGATAAACATTTTGTTGCAAAAGTGAACACTAATAAATAGCTTGCTCACACACGAACAAAGTTGATGCAAGTATACAATCAAGCATAAACATAGGGGATAAGAGAAATCAACTCTCTAAGTGCAACATACACACAAGAAATAAGAAACCCCCCACCTCCTCTGCCGCACATACTTCATTGCGTTCAGTCCCTGTTATTTCAAAGAATTTAATATTATATTCTCACAACAGAATAACTTTAATTACTTAACCCCCCCCCAGATAAACTTTAATTAAGACATATTAAAGCAACCAAATTTTTGGCTTAATTCTTCTTGTTTTTTTTTTTATAATGGTCAAACTGTAGTTAGAAGAATTCAAGGTATTATTATTATTTTTATCAAAAAGAATAAAAACGTTTACTTCCGTTAGTTAATTAAAAACTCGTAAAGGTAAACTCGTAAAAGTAAACTCGTAAAACTAAAGCTCATTTGTTTTGTTTGCACAACAGAGTAGTTCATTTACTTCTGATATTTCCAGCTACTCCGACACATCGAGAATAATGGTTCATTCACAAAGAGATTTCCAAGATCTAACTAGCGAAAATTTGAGCCAATCTGATTTTCTTTGAACTTTTAGTCTATCAGAAGGGGAAGGGGTCAAACCTAGTGAACATCCTTGGATACGCTCCTGATTACAAATATAAAAACCCATTACATTTTACGCAGCTTTTGCAACAACAAAAAAAAAAACCTAGAGGGTTACATGATTTTAGTCAAAGGAATATCTGCATGCAGTGAAACCCTCGAAGTTAGTACATGGAACAACGGGGAGTTTATGATTCTAACAAGACAATTTTGATAAGCCAGACAATTCTCCGCACAACTATAAGTTTTCATTCATTTTTATTTTCTTTAATCTACCTTTTAGCTAATCTCGGATAGTTAATTGTTTAGAGCACCACCAGTAATGAATGCTACAGAACCAGGAGTAGAATTTAAAAGATTGGTGTTTCTTTGGGGTTTAAACACATGCTAAAAGAACAATTCAAGTATCTGGTTACGGCCCCAAGAAACTCAGTATAATCCACTTATAACTAGATATTTTAGTAACGTATGAAATTTTATTAAAAAGGAACACAAATATCTTTCACTCAAGCAATGAAAACAACAAATTGTTAATAAAATATATTATTCATAATTTGTATATACTTTAAAAAGCTGAGGCGGACTTTCCCCCCTCTCTTTAAGGTTTTCAATATTTGATCAGTTAATCATGTCAGACGTCCCAGGATTTAAAGAAGTTCAACCATAGAATAACTTTTTTTTTTATCGAAAATCTTTCCTAAGCATGCAGTGTATACACTAAAGTGTACTATACTTCCAAATAGGTTATTTTCCCAGTTTGTAAAGAAATGACAAAATTAGAGAGAAGAAGGGAGAGAGAGAGAGAGAGAGAGAGAGAGAGAGAGAGAGAGAGAGAGAGAGAGAGAGAGAGAGAGAGAGAGAGAGAGAGAGAGAGAGAGAGAGAGATGGTTATCTAACATTTTTTTAAGGTTTGGAATTTTTCACACGTATTACATGCTGTCAATTTCTCAGGGGGCCCCTTTTCCAAGTTTCTTTAATAAAAATCTATAAAATAAAAAATTCTTACTGAGCAGCCCAAATATTGGTATTGAGGTTGAAAGAGGGAACCATTTGTCCAAATCGGGTAATATTCTCGTAGATATGCAGTTTGACGTTGGCACATCCATCCCACATGTTCCAACCATCTTGTACGCCATTAAAGGTTAAACCTAAAAACAAAAGAAAGATAAACATGGAATTTAGCAAATTAATAACTATATCCTATGACCTCCAACGACTACATTAACAAAAGGCAGAGCGTTAATTTTCTGCTTTGTTATCTTCCTATTTTCTTCTTGTATGCTGTCTTTTTCAAGATGTACCTCTGGTTTAATTACAAATAGTAATTCTATTGACCTATACTACAAATTATACGAACTTCTTTCATCAGATATTGACACAATCTTTCTCGGATATGGATGTACCCTGACACTGATAACTAGGTCGGAGTCTCCCCCTATAACTACGTGCGCTTGGTGATGGACTGTACTTCCGAACCAGCTGCTGTCACGTGGGTTTCCCGGCTCCTTAAAAGTAGTAAAGCAATTCCTATTTGACAATAATCAACAGTCTTTTGTATTTATTAATTACTATTATTTTTTTAAAAATACTGGTATCAGTATTGTTTATTTGCATTATTTTAAATTTATACTTCAAAGGCCGTGAGAAGAGTGAGATACTTTGTTAAATTTATAGTGATTAAATTGTCGTTCGACGTGAAGGCTGTAAAACAAAGGAGACTGAGTTATTTGGATAATGTTACTAACATGAGCCTAAACATCGACCAATGGGTAAAAAATAATGCTAGTGTTGCTCTTTATTTACTTTTTGTTTTGTTTCCGCCTGTAGAGTGCTGGCAACAGTGCTGGCAACTATCAACACCTTTGATGTAAATAAGTACAAGGTTATTTTGTCCTATCTTTTGAATCGCAGCTATTCCTAAAAATATATATTCTTATCTGTTGATCTTCTAAGCAACTACAAATTATTTGATAGCAAAGAAAAATGGCTAATCATTAAGGGATTTGATGGTGCTAATAAAACAGCAATAAAAACTAACAAACGGACTAAATAAATGAAATAAGAATGGCCATTTATACAATAAGAAGGATTATTAATAACTGTCGAATATAAATTAATGACAGAAAACAAAAACCAGGAAAGTTTTTAGAACAAAACTTAATCGAAACCTCCGAATCTAAGCACAACCTGTGCTGGAAAGACCGACAAGAAGTTGTAAAAAAAAAAAAAAAAAAAAAAAAAAAAAAAAAAAAAAAAAAACAACAACAACAACACCCATATGAATAAAGTCGATAGTATGAACACAAAAAAGAATTAATGATGAAATAAACAGAATTTGTTAACTGAAAGCATTAAAGACAAGCATCACTACAGTGTGCCAAACATCACAGCATCCTCTTTTCTGCGGAGTTACGTCTCCTCTCTTACAGCAAATAATTTGAGTGTAACATAAAAGACTACATTCATTTGCTCACCTGCACAGAAGGGAGAGGGATGGGGAAGCATCCAATGTGAATGAGATTTTCCCGAAGATTCCACTTTGAAAAACATGAAAATTATGGCCCAATAGAAACATGAAAAAATCAAAAACATTTTGAGTTTTTCCAGAGTTTGTCCTAACTTATAGGATCAGTTTTAAACTAAAGAGAATTTTCTTGCATTTTGGAATAAAGCTGAAAGCCGTTTTGAAAACATACCTGAAACTATGCAAACACCTTCAGATATCAGCCAACAAGAGATATACTTATACAACGAAATCTTCACCCATATTCCAACAATACAAAGCCTTATAAACAATGAGTATTCCTATAATAAATAAAAAAAGAAAATATATTAATCTTAAAAAAACATTTTACTATGATTCATCCGAAAAGATATTAAATATTTTTTCACATTGCCCAATTCTTTTCACATACTAACGAGTCACATAGCGTCGTTTTCTTAGTTACATGAATGTTATTTCGAGCCTAACCCAAAGACCCGAAAGAAGACTTGAGGCTTAAAGGGGATTTTGAAGGAAGGTTACGGGCTCTTTTTCTACCCCTCCCCCCCACCTCCCTCAAGGATAAATGTTATGGTTGGTATTTTTTCTTAAATAAAAAAAGCCACATCTTACCTAGAAACAATCAAATTGTGCAAATTCCTAATTAAATGATCACTGCCAAAAGTTAGTTTCTTTTTTAAATTCGTTTCCGAGAATTATGAGGGTAGCAGACAAGCCCCTTAATAAAACATCTAGATTGAGCCCTGTTTTCGGGCCACCCCAATTAAATACGGAGTTGGATACGGGTTGTACAGATTATCGTTTTTAGTACCCCTTCCCAACACACTTCTAGCTCGTAAGATCAAAACGCTTTTAAGTTCTAATGGGTTGGACATGAAGAGCATGAAAACGTTCTATTTCGACCTCACTTAAACAAATCAAGAATCTGAAAACGGGACTATATTAAAGAGCCGCTGCAGCAATATGATTCTGATAAGCTAGGGATAGACAAATAGTACTAATTAGAATCTACAGGACGATATTGTAAGCTTTAATCCGTAACGATCAAAAAGGAAAAGGTTCAACTGGCTACAAAGTCAATATATATATATATATATATATATATATATATATATATATATATATATATATATATATCTATATATATAAAAATAAGTTGTCTGTCTGTGGATGTGTGGATGGATGTGTGGATGGATGTGTCAGGTGACGTCACCTGAAAAAACTGGATTAGGTGACGTCAAAACTGAAAAAACTAAAAAAAAGGCAAAAACTACAAAAAAAAACTAAAAACTAATAAAAAAAATAAAAAAGCTAAAAAACTAAAAAAACTATAAAGGTAAAAACCAATAAAAAACTAAAAAAAAAACTGAAAAAACTAAAAAAAGGCAAAAACTACAAAAAAAAAACTAAAAACTAATAAAAAAAGTAAAAAAGCTAAAAAACTAAAAAAACTAAAAAAACTAAAAAAAGGTAAAAAACTAAAAAAAATAAAAAATAAAAAATAAAAAAAAAACTAAAAAAAAGGAAAAAACTGAAAAATAAGCTAAAATAAAGGTAAAAACCAATAAAAAACTAAAAAAAAAAAGGAAAAAACTAATAAATGACGACACTCAAAGAGAAAAGCGACCAGGACAAAAAACTAAAAAAAAAGGCAAAAACTACAAAAAAACTAAAAAACTAATAAAAAAAATAAAAAAGCTAAAAAACTAAAAAAACTAAAAAAAAGGTAAAAAACTAAAAAAACTAAAAACTAAAAAAAAACTAAAAAAGGTAAAAACTAAAAGAACTAAAAAAGAAAAAAATAAATGACGACACTCAAAGAGAAAGCGACCAGGACAAAAGGAATGTTCGATTAGCAATCAACAAAGCACCGGGACACAGGGAGTATAAATGACGACCAGGACACAAGTAAAAAAAAAAATTAACAAAACTAAAAAGAAGGTAAAAACTACAAAAAAACTAAAAAGAAAAAAAAACTAAAAACTAATAAAAAAACTAAAAAATCTAAAAATCTAAATAAACTAAAAAAGAAAAAAAAAGGAAAAAAATAAAGGAGAAAAACAAAACTAAAAAACGAATGTATATACAGACCGGTACACCGGGATACAAATGACGACCGGGACACAGGGAATATAAATAACGACCGGGACACAGGGACACAACTACAACGGGGACACCGGGGGAAACAGGGGGATATAAATGACGACCGGGACAAAAAAACTAAAAAGAAATAAAAACTAAAAACTAATAAAAAAAACTAAAAAATCTAAAAATCTAAATAAGCTAAAAAGAAAAAAAAAGGAAAAAAATAAAGGAGAAAAACAAAACTAAAAAAACGAATGTATATACAGACCGGGACACCGGGATACAAATGATGACCGGGACCCGGGACACAGGGAATATAAATGACGACCGGGACACAGGGACACAACTACAACGGGGACACCGGGGGAAACAGGGGGATAACCTGACAATCTATTTATATGCAAAGACAATGGGACAGCAAAGAATGTTGTATATTCGCAAGTTTTACGTAGTTAAAACCATATATATATATATATATCTATATTCACAGGTGGGACATAGGGACACAACTACAATGGCGCGTAACTATTATGGGCGCGTAACGACTTACGCGCGCGGGGGGGGCTTGGGGGGGGCGCGAAGCGCCCCCACCAACTAGGTGTTGGGGTGGCGCGAAGCGCCACCCCAACAGCTAGTATATAATATATATATATATATATATATACTAATATAATATATTAATATATATATATATATATATATATTTATCTTCGGTAATGAGGGGTTGCCATCTCTTGTTAGTGGGTGTACCTCTTATTGACTTCTGATGTATTTGAGGATACAAAAATACAGTTCTAGGTACGCTAACGAGAAGGATGTGCAAGCATGAATTTTTTGTAAGAGGACGGTCATCTACAAACGTAAGGCATTAGAAATTTGTCCAATTACTGTACCTTTTTTTTTGTGGTCCCGGACAGATTTGGCCTCGGCGAGGGAAGTTTGAGCGGGTACTACCATACCCTCTCTAGTAAAAAATGATGAGTCGTATGAGCTGATGCCATAGATATCCTGTTTATAGGCAATTGATACTGAAGAAAAAAAATAAACGCTTCATCAACCGTTTTTTAGAGCTCGGTTATCTTCAGGGTTGAGTGACTAAACACTTTTGCACAAACAGTGCACTTATTTTTGGTTTTCGATGCTCTAGAGGGTAGGAAAAACCCTTTTCACCTAGAATTGAGTGTTTACTCTATTATTAAAAATAATAAAAAAAAAGTTTAAATTCCTTCCTCGGATCACTGACTAAAGTGTAAATTTTGCTACATTGATAAACCAGCTATCCAATAGAGCAAGCAACCATTACAAGATTTGCTATGCCATGATAGAGCTTTTGAATCTTGCTTTTTCTTAATTTTTTATCAGTTTATCGACATACAAAATCCATTTTGGATACCAGTTTAAAAAAGGTACGGCCCTAAAAAGAGGTCAAATCCTTTCTGTGGTTTGTTGACTATACCATAGATAAAAAAAAATTAAAATTCTTGATATATGGCTACCTTTCGGTTGAATGTTAGTCATTCAGTATGTAATTCCAAAACAGTAAATGATTAGTAATTAACAATTGCGTTATAAATCTGATGAATGCAAAACTTGGCTAGGTAATGGCACCTACATAAAGTATTCTAATTCATGTCTCTGTAAAAAAAGAAAATAAATAAATAAAAAAGGCAAGTGATATATATATATATATATATATATATATATATATATATATATATATATATTATATATATATATATATATATATATATATATTATATATATATATATATATATTATATATATATATATATATATATATATATATATATATATATATATATATATATATATAGATGAGCCAATTTTGTATGCTTCACTACCTCGAAGGTTCTTTTGAAGGTACCCTTAGGGGTAAATCTTACAAAAAAAAATTCAAAGCATTTGTCACTATGTGATTTTAGTTCGTTTTCATGCATATACACGAATAATATAGAAAAATTTAATATAAAATTAAAATTTACAATAAATCGTCGTATTTCAGCATGAAAAACTTTAAGTTTTGAGCCAGTTAGAGACTAATTTTGCAAAATCACTAAAATAAATAGCAAAAAAAAAAAACAAAAAAAAAACAAGAGCTAAGAGTTCATATAGCACTTGTAACGAGGCAAGAAGAGCTAGGTGCCAAGAGCTCGTATGGTATGAGCTCTAAAAAATTCTAAGAATCAATAGATTTATTTAAAAGGAAAATCAGAGGCTTAATGCCGGTCAGGATTTAAAATAAGAGCTCTGAGTCACGATGTTCTTCTAAATATCAAAAACTCATTAAGATCCGATCACCCCACTCGTAAGTTATAAATACCTCATTTTTTCTATTTTTCCTCTCCCTTTGGCCCCCCAGATGGTCGAATTTGGGAAAACAACTTTATCAAGTCAATTTGTGCAGCTCCCTGACACGCCTACCAATTTTCATCGTCCTAGCACGTCCAGAAGCACCAAAATCGCCAAATCACTGAACCCCCCCCCCCCCCCAACTCCCCTTAAAGAGAGCGAATCCAGTACGGTTACGTCAATCACGTATCAAGGATATTTGCTTATTCTATCCACCAAGCTTCATCCCAATTCCTCCACTCCAAGCGTTTTCCAAGATTTCCCATCACCTAGTTGGTGGGGCGCTTCGCGCCCCCCAAGCCCCCCCGCGCGCGTAAGTTGTTACGCGCCATATTAGTTACGCGCCCTTTTAGTTGTGTCCCTGTGTCCCACCTGTGAATCGAGATAGATATAAATATATGTTTTTAACTACGTAAAACATGCAAATATACAACATTTTTCGCTGTCCCATTGTCTGTGCATATAAATAGATTGTCAGGTTTACTGACTCTTGAACATGCAACATATAATTGTCCATGGGAAAAACAATTCGTATTCATATCTATACCTCATTATTCTAATGATGTGTCCCTGTGTCCCGGTCGTCATTTATATTCCCTGTGTCTCGGTCGTCATTTGTGTCCCGGTGTCCCAGTTTGTAATTTATCTTTGAGTGTCCCGGTCGTCATTTATATTCCCTGTGTCCCGGTCGTCATTGGTGTCCCGGTGTCCGGTCTGTAACTTCTATTCGAACAATCCCTGTGTCCCGGTCGTCATTTATATATCCCGCCTGTGCCCCCGGTGTCCCCGTTGTAGCGTCACAGCGTCACTATGAAGTACATATTGCCGAACCTTTTTTTTTTTAACTTAAATCTGGTAGGCATTGATGACCTTATCCAAGTCAAAATCCCAAACCCAATCCTCATCGCTATCATTTCAGTTTTGATATATTTTGACTCTCGCTGTCCAGGTGGATTTTCATCTAACTGCGCGGTTTTGCGTTCTTTAGCCGCAAGCCTGTTTTTTTGCTGTTCTTGTGATTCCTTGGCACGCTTTCTTTTCTTACTTTCTCTATCAGTCGCAAGCCTGTTTTCTTGCTGTTCTTGTGATTCCTCGGCACGGTTTCTTTTCTTACTTTCTCTATCAGCAGCAAGTTTTTTGGCATAGACTCTTTGAGCAGCTTCCTCGGCTGTTGCCATTGTAGGTTCTTCAGTCATTTTACAATTAAACATTTTTCCGTGAACGAATGTCTTAAATACCTTTAATGACGTCATCGTCATAACAAACATGACGACAACTAACTTCATGACATCAGTCGACACACAAACATGACGTCACTCGACAGACACACACACACACACACGCACACAGACAACTTATTTTTATATATATAGATATATATATATCAAGTTTCATTAAGGTCCGATCACCTAATCGTAAGACAAAAATACCCCAATTTTCACGTTTTCCAAGAATTCCGGTTTCCCACCTAACTCCCCCAATGTCACAGGATCTGGTTGGAATTTAAAATTAGAGCTTTAAAGCACACGATCCTTCTAAATATCAAATTTCATTAAGATCTGGTGACCCGTTCGTAAGTTACAAATACCTCATTTTTCCGAATTACCCCCCCCCCCCCCCAACTCCACCAAAGAGAACAGATCCGGTCCGGTTATGTCAGTCACGTATCTTAGACAGGTTTTTATTCTTCCCATCCAGTTTCATCCTGATCTCTCCTCTTTAAGTATTTTCTAAGATTTCCGGTCCCACCCCCAATTGCCTCCCCCCAATGACGCTGGATCCAGTTGAGATTTAAAATAAGAGATCTGAGTTACGAGGTTCCTCTAAATATGAAGTTTCATGAAGATCCGATCACGCCTTCGTAAGTTAAGCATACGTCATTTTTTCTAATTTTTCAGAATTAACCCCCCCCCCCCCAATAGAGCGGATCCGTTCCTATGTCAATCACGTATATAAGACTTTTGCTTATATTTCCCATCAAGTTTCATCCCGATACCTCCAATCTAAGCGTTTTCCATGATTTTAGCCCCCCAAACTCCCCCCCCAATGTCACCAGATACGGTCGGGATTTAAAATAAGATCTTTGAGACACGATATCCTTCTAAATATCAAGTTTCATTGAGATCCGATCACCCGTTCGTAAGTTAAAAATACCTCATTTTTTCTAATTTTTCAGAATTAACCCCCCTCCCTACTACCCCAAAGAGAGCGGATCCGTTCCGGTTAGGTCAATCATGTATCTAGGACTTGTGCTTATTTTTCTCACCAAGTTTGATCCCGATCCCTTCACTCTAAGTGTTTTCCAAGATTTTAGGTTTCCCCCTCCCAACTCCCCCCAATGTCACCAGACCCGGTCGGAATTTAAAATAATAGCTCTGAGACACAATATCGTTCCAAACATCAAATTTCATTATGATCTGATCAGCCGTTCGTAAGCTAAAAATGCTTCATTTTTTTCTATTTTTACCGAATTAACCGGCCCCCCACTCCCCCCGCAGATGGTCAAATCGGGAAAACGACTATTTCTAATTTAATCTGGTCCAGTCCCTGATACGCCTGCCAAATTTCAACTGCCTAAATTAGCAAAACCGGGACCGACAGACCGACAGAATTTGCGATTACTATATGTCACTTGATTAATACCAAGTGCCATAAAAACAACAAAAAAAAACAAGACATCAATGGTTTTGGTTTTAATGCATTATCCATGTGGGAGAGAATGTGCACATGATTGTGTTTTTCTTTTCACTTTTTTTTGGGGGGGGAGGGCAAACTTACTGACGTCTTGATTAAGAAAATATTCTTCCACGCAAATATGTTAGGGATCAAATGTCAAAAGAGTTTGTTTTTTTGTATTCGTCCTTCTTGTACAAAGCAGCATTATTATTGTACAATTTCAGCATTAAAAATTAATCAAGTAATTTAACGGCAAAATTTTGCAATCCTTGATAAGATTTCACCTCTTAAAGTTTATATCAAAGGATTTTAGTAATAAATAAGAATACTGCTTACTAAGAAAGAGGAGCTCGTGACAATTGAATCAGGAACAAATGAAGATCCTATTTGATAAACAGCAACATAAAGTAGACCCATCAACCCTCGAATGAAACCAAATTTCACATTGTTACCCTTGCCAGTAGCCATCTGAAAATGAAAACACTAATGAAAAATACTTATTTTAAAGTATCAAGAACATAATAATAACAGCATTTTTTTGCATCCTGGATCCAATCTTAGGTCTATTCATACCTGGCAACCGCAATTTTATAAGGTTAATCATTTACATGTTTCAAATCTATACAATATTTTAATCAGTGTTGCCACGCTATAAATATTCAAAAATTAAAAATCTCTTATTTCCCAAAGGAAAATATACCTTTAAAAGGCTATACTTTCTTAAGCCGTTTGGTACCATGTTTTTAGTTTAATATTTGATGATTTGCCACCCGCGTTCCTTTTTTTTAATTTGACAGCCGCTACTACCAAAAACTACATAACTGCAAGTGTGTTTTTTTTTTTTTTTTAATTGGAAATTGAACTGTCAATTTTTTTAAAAGGTGTAAACGGTTATATAAGTTTCCCCTTAACAAATTCAAACAATCAATTCTCGTTTCCACTTTATTTGGTATATTGATGGTTATGTTTACTTAGAAAAACGCAGTTTTTGTGACAAGCAAAAACTTTAAACGGAAAATCGCAAATAAGCTACATAAGCTGTCACTTTTAATAGTTCAGGTATCAGTTCCAAAGAATCATCATTTATAGTAACTGCAAATAAAAATTTTCGTTTTTTTGGGCCTTCCACCAGACATTATATTATATATATAATTGATGCGTTGGAAACTCAACAATCCTATTTATGCTATACGTGACATCAATAAGAAAATGCTTAGATGATGTCATAAGAAATGCTCATATGATGTACTAACACATCGTACATGACGTCATTTGCAAAACCAAAACTAAGGCTCTTAACGAATTTTCTCAGACTTCTGACCTATCTAGATAGTGTTTTTTAATTGGAAATTGATTTGCCAACTTTTCTAATTTTTTAAAAGATATAAATGGTTATATAGGTTTCCATCTAACTAATTCAAACAATCAATTCTCGTTTCCACTTTATATGGTACATTGATGTTTATGTTTACTTAGAAAAACACAGTTTTTGCGACAACCAACAACTTTAAACGGCAAATCGCAAATAAGCTACGGTGTGAAAACCTTATAAAGCAAGCTAAAAGAAAATGCACTTTATTGAAACATGGCTAAGGATTAAGTCCCTCCATTTATCTCGTTAAAATTATATCGTTAGATTCGTTAGTATGAGATCTATCCATTCTTTTCAAGCAAAAGCAAAAGCAAAAGCAAAAAAAAAAAAAAAAAAAAAAAAAAAAAAAAAAAAAAAAAAAAAAAAAAGTTTGAAAATTTTCATTCAGTAGAAGGATAAAGCTAAATCTCAGCTATTGAATGACTGAGCAGAAATATTAAAAACGTAGGTCTGCAGAAAAATAGCATAACTTTTACCAGGGAACATAAACTTAAAAAATAACCAAAGATTGGCTAAAAAAAAAAAAATGATTCTTCAAGTAGACTTATGACATTACGGAACTAAATAAAAGCCGTCACGGGGGAATCCCACACGAGGAGTGGGAAATACAAAAAAGATACGTTTTTATAATACAATTCTGCTTCATTTTCATTCACTTTAATTTTTTGGGCAGCTTTGGACCAATCACAAAAAGGAATTTATAACTCAAATCAGAAACTATCTGAAAATGACTCCACAATATAAGATTGAAAAGAAAAAAGTTGTCTACAAATACTGCAGTTCCGGTCTAGGATCAATTGACTATGTACCCAAATGGATTCCAATATCCCCTATATAAGTTGGCAATACTACCTTTGATAACATAAAAAGAATTATCACATTAATTGAATACGCTAAAATAGTGAGTCGTCCCCTTTCACTGCAAGTTTTTTATATTTCTAAATTCAATAGTCACAAGTGCCGTAGACTCATATTTAGTCTAGGACACGAGTGAGCAAAAGAGGTTAGCCTCAAATAAATTGCTATATAAACAATTCTTTCACTACCCGTTTAAAAAACATGCGCTGATTCCGCATCTGAAAGGTCTGCCACTCTAGCTCTGTCACAAACTTGAGTTTATATACTTCCTCTTTCAGACCGGCTTTAGATAACACATATCCTATTTAGCCCTGAACTTTTAAGAACAAAAGTGTGTTGGAAAACCCTTTACATGTATGATGATAATACCTGTGTTAACCCTTAAAAAATAATAACATTAAATCTCCGAGTACCCTTGTGCTTTTCCCTACCAATTTGCCCAAGTAGATATCAACTAATGAAAGAAATACCAAAAGGATCCCCAAGTTGGCCCTT